>NC_056736.1:122545987-122680987 GCF_019279795.1 Protopterus annectens | reverse complement strand
ATTTGGGAATTTTGGCTTGGGCATTGGGAACTTCAGATACTTTTCAAAAGGTCCCCTGGGATGTTTTACATCCACCTGAGCTACACCAACTCAAGCAGATGGGACATTAATTTAACATTTCATCACAAGGATGGCACACTCAAGTGTGCAGCCCCCCACCCCCCTTACACTTCACTGCATGTAAGAAATATTAGCAAGTGTGATGTGAGGTTTGTTTGAGATTGTAGTGAATTGTGGCTAATTGAAGTGTAAACACCTGAATTGGACTGCAGCTAAATGTATTAATAATTTTTGAAAGATTATATAAGGGGAAATGGCCCAGTGATTGCTATATGCTGCAAGTTCAGCACTTTTAAGGACTGCACACTATGTATAGACTATTCTGCAATGGTTGTCAATAAAATTATTTGCTCAAAACAGAGATAGGAGTTCCACACATGGGTTGGGAATATAACTGGGGGGGGGGGGTTCATGTTGAGAGCTTAACTGCTACCAAGTGGCCTTGCTAGCATTCAAGAGCTAGGATCATAAGGGAAGGAGGAGGGAGAGATGTAATATGCTGTGCAATGTCCAACAGGAGTCTGAATAGCCCACTAACACCAAGTTTTACTTTGTTTCAGCATATGGCCAAGCAAGCAAGGGGACAAGGAGTTAATCCTATTAGCATGGCTTGGTGGCTAGTGGAAAGGAAATTAGGAGTCAGAGGGAGAGCCTAGTGTTCAACTAGGGCCAAAATGGATCCAGGACATGTAATTGGTCATTCAACAAACAACAGGAATGGAAGGATCTTGAAGGGCAGGCCAGGCACACTGGTGGGCCTCAGTTCTAATGGGGAGGTCAAAGAAGAAGGAAAACTTCATGCATTCGATATGGTTTATAAATTATAGGCTGCCTAAAGGGGATGTTTTTAGTAACAGATAAAGTGCATTGATGAGCCAAATGAATTCCCTTCTGGATGGAATGGGAAGGGAGGATGACAGGATGCCAAGTCTGTGTATGTGCAATTGTACTGGGCTCAGTGTTTTTTATGTGATATTTTCCTGGTAGTTTGAGAGATTGGATGGTAGCAGCTGAGCCTGAGACAGTGTGAGGCCTACTTCCAGATTTGACAGTGCATTTTTCACAGTTTCCAGTAGTGCTCATACTTGTTTTGGATTATTCACATAAGCACATTTATTATTTATGATAAATAATGATGCATGATGAGGAGTCATGGCAGCTGCAGCATTATCTTTGTCTTCTTCTATGTTTATATGCTTTGCCAAGTGACTAGAGAAGTGTCAACATCATGGCTTAGCATGAAACCCATAATGATAATGGGAGTGAAGATGATTGTGCTCCAGGTAATTTAGAAGTTGTCTGAATTATTTAGCCAGACACGTAGAGAGTGTTGAAACAAGAAAAATAGATCAGTACATAGAATGTTAGTGGAAAAAAATAATAAATATAGATATATGTGTACACACACACAGACACACAAGACACACACACACATAGTTGGGTTCCCTGCAGAAGGCTGAGTCTGTGTTTCGGCAACAGCTGTTTATTCAACTGTATATGATTGACTAAGTGGCTGGTAGACAGATGTGTGAAATCACAGATGAAGGGCAGATTACCAGTTTACCATTTTTTATTGTACATATGCAATTTATTCTTCAAGGGCAATAGGCACTGAATTTGTAGATGAAACACTGAAATATAAAGTTGTTTGCTAGCAGCAACCTTTTCATTAGTTACAGATTTCTTTAATGTGAAATTATTCAGATGACTTTTACTTATGTAAAGATTGTGCAGATTGACTGATATTGGTGGGTTGTAATGACAGAAGATTGAGTGGCCTTTTATGGTTCAAATGTGCTGAACTGCGCAGTTTTGTCATTAATGATTCATATGTTTTGTTACGTTGCTTACTGGAAAAATGTTCAAAGCTATAAATTTAAAACATGCTTTAATAAGTGGTGCTGTATCATACAAAGCATATAATTTAATTATCATATATTATAATTTAATACAATTAGGGATGTGAATCAAAGAACTTTTGCATGGTGCTAAAAATATGTGCAAGGGGATGTGATATGAAAACAGCCCAAAGGCAAATTTAATCCACCAGTGACCAAATGCATTTTCTTTGAATGTGGGTTTCAATGCTGATTCACTGAATGTGAGTTCCAAAGGCAGAGAGGAGAGAAGTTTTAATGCTGTCTGTTTTCATTGGTTGACTGTATTGCTTTGTTTAGCAAATGTCTGTCAGTGTCTGTGCTATAAAATTTGAAATAAACGTTTTAAATTAATTCCAAATATTTGTAATCATTGTAGAAGCAAAGCACAAGACAATATGCACACTGAGAGGTTTGAACAGTGTTTATAGCAAATGGGAAGAAATGGAAAAATAGCCAAGTAATGGGACACTGGAATGCCTGCATGGGGGTGGGGGTATCAAAATTACATGCATTTTGCTTTCACGACATGTCCAGAATTTTTGATATGGAAAGTTAGCAACCCTAGTTGTACATGACAGTGAACTCAAAGGCAGTGAGACTTTCTCCTGAGTTAGTTATTACTCACTAGGTTTCAATAAATCAGACCCTTATTTTACATAGTCTAAACACTTTAATTGTGTTTACAGTGTGGAGATAAGCCATCATAATGGTTTCATGGGCTTGATGGAAGTCCTCATTACCGCAAAAAAAAAAAGGCAAGGGGTTTATTTTGCCATGGCTCTTTCTTCACATCAGGACAGCTCCATTTACTCTGTGGCTATGGGGAGTTATGGAACTCGTAGTATATAAAAAAAAATTATATGAGCTCCAAGTCTATAGGGTTATTTCTTGTGGATGTTATATTATGGTTGTGGCTATAAATTCACAGCATGGCAAATTAATGTTAATGGCTAATTTCTTCAGTGGCAGAGGTATAACTTTTTGGAGGAGCAGGTAGGATTAGGCTGTAAGGGAAATGGTGCTGAGTTTTAAATGTAAGAAATGCCTTTTACACCTCACACTGCAGCAGGGAGATCTCTTGAAGAAGGATACCTAGATGGTTCCAAGGCTAGCAGGAGCAATGGGTCTCATAGAATTGCAGCCATATTTGGCTACATTGCTGATGTATTTTTTTTTTTTTTTTAGGATTGCAGGACAGCAGTAATATGTTTTGCTGACTCGCTGTTCTTGCATTGGAATGGATCTGAAATGGAATGCTCCTGGCTGAGCAGATGGGGTGTCGTGGGTTCTCTTAAGTCAGTCAATGTGGTTGCTGCACTCTTTGTCACGCAAGATCTTTGCTTCTGTATGGCCATTGCAGTGGCTTTAATCAGGGGATGACTTATGGCTATAGAAAGAGGATGGTGCAGGATGGAGATTCATAGTTGTGGGTAGTTTTTTGTCATCTGTTGCCCTTTCTACAGCCTCAGCAGTTCTCTGTTAGGAATAAGGCGAGCCAGTCCAGCAGGGAGGCATTTGATTATGGCTGCTTCATCATAGATGTGTGGCGGTGTTGCATTCATTCCTGAGTTGGCAGGATCGTTTGTCTTTGCAGATGTTTTGAAAGGTGCGTTATGTCTTTTAGATGACTTGCGTGTCTTTTCTTTATTACAGATGGGTGTTTTTTGGAACGCTGCTGCTATAATCTGGAATAGGTGGGTATAACGTAAAGCCTTCTCTTTACATATTAGAGGATTTATGCTTGTCCTTTTCTTTGTAGATGGTGGTGTGCCGAGTACCAGTGGTGGCGATACACAAGGACTTTACAGATGATGGAAGCAGTGGCGAGCGAAGAGGTTACACATGGGGAGCACAGTGTGGCAACAGTTACTGACTGAAATTGTTGAAGGACAGAAGGCATCATGCAGTGGCTTGGAAAGGGGATCTGAAAGGTAACGTTTTGATAGGATGGATGTTTTGCCACTGGAATGGGGCACAATGTGTGTCCGAGTAATCACCTTATTAAGGTATATTAGAGCTCTGTGTTCAGTTAGTGAGAGCTGATTATTGCATTGGTATAGGGGACAAGTAAAGGGGAAACAGCTGGGGACGGTTTGTGGGGAGTGTGGGGATGAGTAGAATCACGACATTCATAGGAGCACAGGACTTATTAGGCTAAAGCCCTAAGTCTCTTGTCAATTTTGTGAGTAGAGTTTAAGAAGCATGGTAGGAAGGTGGTTGGTGGGGTAGTTTTAAAACTGAGTGCGTTGTTACAGGGAAGTTAGAAGGTTTAAAGGAAGCTTGGTTGCAGGATAAGGCTGCGGTAGGACAGGTCTTAATTGCCTGCTAGGAGTATAGGTAATATAAGGAAAGAGCTCTCCAGGGGAAAGGCCAGGGCTATACAGGGGGATGGTTCAGTAATGAGTGAATTGGGGGTGTTTATGGCTGGGTATGTAGAGTATTTTGTTGCTGAGCATAGGCGGGTTTTTGGGAACTAGTCAAGGGGTGCTGGTTTTTTGCCAGCTAAGGTAGGACATTAAAGTTGGAGTTAGACTGTTCCCTACAGTAATGGAGTTGTTGCACATATAGAACTAGGTAGTGGGTGGGTTAAGGTGATATGCTACGGTTATCAGGCATTTAGGTAAGAGACTTGCTACTAGTTGTTTGTCTGGGTGCCGTCTTGAATTCAAGGGGTTATAGTTTGTGGTTTTGTTGTGATTATAGGCTGTCAATACATTCAGGTTGAGCCATGATTTCAGCTTTGAAGGCAGTGGGCTAAAAGGGTATGTGTTCTCTTGGTGTGGATGTTCCGGTGTTACAACGGGGTCACAGTAATCCTGCTTTATTTAGTTTCATTAAGGTGTGTTTCAGTGATGGCATGGATTGGAATTTATGATGGGATTCTAAGGTGCTTTACAGATGATGGGTACACCAAATGATGTTTGGCTTGACCCTTCCCTTTATGGGAAGTGGATTGAACAATTTTGGGTAGAAGGGAGGGTGGTCAGGCTGGTTGGTGGAGAAGAGGGATAGGCTTGACTTCTTCTGTTCCCCCTCTGATGTCTGGATGTTCATTTCAAGGATCTGGGGAAAGGAAATGAGTAGTTGGAGGAAGCTTGCTGAATAGATAAGCAAGCTGAGGGAAGGATGGTGCTTATTTGGTGGAAGGTAATTTAATGGATGGTGTATGAAGTGAGTTGGGACACTGCTTCATAAGTAAAGTAAGTGAGCAGAGGTATGGGCGCTGTTTACTGAGGCAGGGTGAGTAGGTATGCTGCCCTGATTAACATTACAAAGATGTTATGCTGTATTTAGAATCAATTATATCATGAATAGTTGTAATTAGTAAAGTTGGTGATCAAAGCTATGTTACGGAAATTTAATAAAGGTCGTCAAATGTCATTTGGTGTGATGTGTATTATTGAAGAGGACCGGGTCAAATGAAGCTTGGCAGCAAACTAAGTTGTCACGGGACATCTTCATAGGGGGATTAGGTTAATATTAGGATGAGTTAAGTGGGTTGGGGAGGTGAAAGGGTTAAGTGGAGGCAGGGATAGTTGGGAGGAAATGAGATAATGATGGGGAGGGGCTTAAGAGGTTTAGTCTAGTGTAGTGGGGTTAAGCAATCACATTTTGGCGTGAACATGCTACCCACCCACCCTCCTTCTTTGGGTTTGGTGGGGAGTAGGGTTATTTATCAGTGGGGGTAGGCAGAGAAGAGGGATAGGCTTGCCTCTTCTGTTCCCCCTCTGATGTCTGGATGTTCATTTCAAGGATCTGGGGAAAGGAAATGAGTAGTTGGAGGAAGCTTGCTGAATAGATAAGCAAGCTGAGGTAAGGATGGTACTTATTTGGTGGAAGGTAATTCGATGGATGGTGTATGAAGTAAGTTGGAACGCTGCTTCATAAGTAAAGTAAGCGAGCAGAGGTATGGACCCTGCTTGTTGGGCAGGGTGAGTAGGTACGCTGCCCTGATTAACATTACAATGAATGGTGTATGAAGTGAGATGGGACGCTGCTTCATAAGTAAAGTAAGTGAGTAGAGGTATGGACGCTGCTTACTGGGGCAGGGTGAGTAGGTACGCTGCCCTGATTAACATTACAAGGATGTTATGCTGTATTTAGAATCAATTATATCATGAATAGTTGTAATTAATAAAGTTGGTGATTAAAGCTATGTTATGGAAATTTAATAAAAGTCGTCAAATGTCATTTGGTTTGATGTGTGTTATTGAAGAGGACCGGGACAATACATCCTTATGTAAGTACAATTTGTAGAAGTGTGCTACAGCATGGAGGAAATCCTGCATGCTAATGTAGTCACATTTATGCATGAGTATGGATTTTTGGTAATGTTCCCTAGACACTGTGAAGGGGGTAGTGGTACACACACAGACACACAGACACAGAGACACTATAATGGTACTGCCCAGCACTGCATTTTTATTGTCACTGGCATGCCCTCTGGTCAGCCTTCTGTTGATGCCTGACGCACTGTCTGTTGTCTCCTGTTGCCTTGGGAGCAATGAACATTATTTTGCCCCTGTGCATTTCATTAATAAAGCTGTGGGCATGGCACACCATTCTTCTTTTTACCCACAGGGAATTTACAACAATTATTTCTTTGCAGCTGAATGTGACTTCAGCCATGCGTCTCCAACCAAATGTACCATAGGGAAATGTATCTCTGCCTATGTTCCTGAACTGGTCTCCCTCATTGTATCATCTGACTTCATCAGAGCATCATCAATCTCGGCTCACTGCTTTACCTCTAATCATGTGGCATACTCGCACTAAGAGTTCACAAACTGCTGTTTTACACAAACAGTGGCTTAGAACTTCAATATGCAGAAATATCTTACTTGCTATACTGCAAGACAGATTTTATTGTTTAGTAGAGTATACTTAAAATGCTATGTGTATGACACAAATGTTTCTAAATATTGGCTCATAAATAACCATTATATAAATGCTGATGCTAGTGACTGTTTAAATAACATGATAAATAACTAGCATGCTTTACATTTCACAGATCAAGACAAAAATCATGAACAGCATAGCAGCTAAAATAAATAAATGTATAAATCCAATGGTTTTGTAAAATACCAGTCATAACAGTATGCCATAAATTGGTAATGCAGTTTAGAAATGTGTGTTGCATTCCACAAATAATTCATGGGCGTGATTTACTGAATATATTGGAGGAAAAATATGCTTAGTAAGCACATTTCAGTAGCAAATTAGAAACATAAATATGCTGTCACTGCATTTGATTTTGCTTTTTTTCATACATCCTTATAATATATTTATAGTGAAAAACATAAAGCATGTGCAATAAAGTTTACCCTCTGTTTCCAGTTAGATGGAAATGACTTCCTTGTTTCCTAACCTACAAAGTGAACTTTTTTTTTTTTTTACCAGGGGAATAACAAAGGCTAGGGCAATATATACTCTGAATATTCTTTTTGAATAAAAAAAATGTAGCTGTGATCTATATGATACATGTTATATCTTCAGGCAATGATTTTTACATTTGCAGAACATCATTAATGAAAATGCAAAGGACAAAATCATAAAATGAGAAACAAAAATACCCTACCAATGAATTTCAATACTGGGGTGCATTTTTTTCTTCTGTGTTTTCCTGTTGTTTGTATTCACCCATTTGAGGATTAGCACAACTGCATTTAGAACATTTATATCACAACAATTGAATTGAAGCTTTTATCATAAAACATTAAATTAAACAATTCTGCCATAAGATATATGAAGCTTACTTAAAAATGGATAACATTATTTTTTCAGCTAAAAAAGGAGTATATGATAGCTATTATAGACATATGAAATATTTTGCATCAATAATTAGTTTTCCCACAAACAACTGCCATAATTAATAAAATGTGAAAGAAGGCATTTGCGCAGCCACACATGTGCAAACACACACACACAAACACACTCGCATGTATACCCGCAAACATATCTGCACCTACTTATACAATTCACAGAGAGGATTATGACAGTGATGTTTTTATAAGGTACTTGTTCTCATCTAGGTGTGGTCTTAAAATCAAAATAGAAAGACCATTTGATTTCAAATCACTGAACTTGACAATGCCCTGAGTGAACTGAAAATTGGGTTAGGCTTTTCAATGGTTTCTTGGACTGCATGTCTATCAATGTAGTAACTACATTTTTAAAAGTAGTTAATATAGCATGATATGCTCATGTTCCCTTCAGTGAAGTTTTTCTTACTGACAGGTATTATGAAATATAAAGTAGATTGGAGAAGGAGAGAGAAGATGCAATCCAAATACAACTTGAATGATGTCAGTATATCACAATAACAAAGAAGATAGCTCAGGAAGATTATACTCTTTGCCTTTTTTGTAATACTTAATGTATTTTTTTAGATTTTTTTCAGGCATTAATCTCATGTCTACTAAAGCACATCTTCAACATCACAAGTGGTATTTTAGCAACAACCCCCCAAAAGAAAGACTTACATAAGAACCCCTACCCCAAGAACAAATTGTCAACCAAACAGGCAACAAGGAATTTCCAGGATGCAAACAGAAATGTAGAGCACTCACCAGCCAGGACTGGACCACCCCTCCTCAAACAGTTGCAGGAACAAAATCTGGAACCATTCCAGGACACCATTAATGGATGCAGAAACCAAAGTAATAAAAAAGGGCTTACATTTATTCCACATAGAAGCAACCTTGTCATTACAGTCATTGACCTTAAGCTGTTTTATAGAAAATGGAATCTTAAAATATTTTTTATGAGAGAGAAAAGAGAAACAGACAACCTGGGGAAGGCAATGATCTAGGGACAGAACAATAGCAATGAACTACAAGGACACATGGAGGAAACCTAGCATCTTCTGCCCCCCCCCCTACTTCATCCTACCATCTGGGTATATGAAGAGAAATATGTGGATGATATATATAGAATTTTAACTAAACCTTGCAAGAGATAAATTTTATAACCACCCACAAGAATAATTGTCAGGTCTAAAATGACTCTGTGAAGACAAGACAGGAAGCATTATGAAAGCAGACAAGGGTGGTGTCAACTTCACTACAGACACTGAGAAATACAATCAGGGCATTGAAGAAATGCTAAGGAATCAGAATTTGTACAACAGAGAAGAAAGTGAGCAAGTCACAACAACTTACAAGTCATTGACATTAAACAGGGTAACCTTAACTCAGAGGGATTTATAGACAATGATTTGTTTAGTTTTCTGACAGTCCCCCACCCTAGGATACCACAATTTTTTGGCATTCTAAAACTTCACAGAAATGTGGAAAATCCTTATCACTAACTAGTAACAGGTGATGGTTCAGCCACTGAAACTTGATCCATTTCTGTGGAATTCAGGATTAAAGAGTTCACTAGGAGTGCTCCCTCCTTCATTTTGGTTTCACTCGATTTCTTGAAAAAAATCAAAGAAACAAAAATACAAGCAGAGATGATATTTGTCATGAATGATGTAGAAGCCCTGTATACTTGATCCATTTATGTGTAATTCAGGATTAAAGAGTTCACTAGGAGTGCTCCCTCCTTCATTTTGGATTCACTCGATTTCTTGTAAAAAATCAAAGAAACAAAAATACAAGCAGAGATGATATTTGTCACGAATTATGTAGAAGCCCTGTATACTGTTCTTCCCTATAACTACTGTATTATTCTGTGAAAAAGTACATGGGTTCAAGGACTAGCACCAACCAAACAAATTAAAGCTATTGAGAATTATGCTGGATGTCACATTCACCAACTGCCTTCACTTCAATCAGAAATGGTAAAAACAAACAAGGGAGATATATGGGAGCTGCTATGTCCCCTTGTTTAGCCAATATACCTTTGGGAAATGGTAGAGAACACCATCTTTTGCTCAGAATTCTGTCAATATATGCATTGTTACTATTATTTTATTGGTAATATCTCTATCACATGGAAAGGCTTCATGGACAAGCTGCATAACTTCTATATTGAAAACACCCCCAATTTTTTTATTCTTCACCAACTACTATAGGATATGATAAGGTAGAATTCCTGGACATCACCATCTATAAGGACAGAAAAGAGGAGAAGCTTAAGAATGACCTATACAGAAACCCTACACAAGGGAATTGAGTTCTACACGCTAGCAGCACCCCAAAATTACTAATAAAATCTCATCAAATCACAGGGGATGAGAATAGCCACAGTTTTTGGAGGGCTGGACTGATTTTTCACCAACCTAGATAAACTGCAGCAAGATTTTCTTGAAGGAGGATACACAAGAATTTGGAGGCTAACAAACTGGGACCTATTAAGCTCCTCAATCAAAATAATGTTCTCCTGAACCCACCTAGAAGGAAACTACTACAAGCCACAGACAAGTATTAGTGAAGATAATTACAAACATAAAAGAAGTATAATTCCAAGTTATTCCAAGGATTCACATGTAATAGAAAGAAAAATGGTCAGAAACTGGAGCATCTTTAGGGGAACCAATCTATCAGGTACTTTCTAGAACCACAACTATTCTTAATTTATTGAAAAGGAAGAAAAATTAGAAGTTTGGTAGAAAATGTAAATGAAATTAGTGCACTCACAGAATTACAGGTGGCAACCTTTCCCTGCAACACCCCCCAGGCTGCAGACGCTGTGCATTTATGAGACAAAAAATATTTTATATGTCCAAACTCAAAAAAGAAATATGTCTGTACTAAC
Source organism: Protopterus annectens (assembly GCF_019279795.1). NCBI lineage: Eukaryota > Metazoa > Chordata > Ceratodontiformes > Protopteridae > Protopterus > Protopterus annectens. The sequence goes on along the minus strand of NC_056736.1, from coordinate 122,670,344 downwards.
AGATTTAACTGCAATAGTAACTGGGCCAGATTCTGTAAAGTGTGCAGTAGTTATTTACACACAGCACAGCAAGCCAAAGGAGGACTTCAGATCTCATGCAATGGATGCAATTTCAAAAGACATGCTGAAGAAAGCCCAAGTACTTAAGTATTCATCTTAGGATAATTAGGGATTTTGCCCATTCCGCTCTGATTCCAAAACACATCATAAGCACTCAACGTAACTCAAATGTGACAAACAGCCATGCTGAATCCTTTTCTGAAATCCTCAGTGCATGGTTTACAGACCCCAAGGAATTCAAGCGAATACTGCAGATTATGGCAAAATCCATAGTAAAACATCAAAAAAAAAAAAAACATATAAAATTGCAACTGCTGTTAATGTACTGCAACAGGCTGCAGTGATTCAAGACATAAATGAGGCTGTGGCTGTGCATCCTAGAAGGCAGCCAGCTAGAGTCAGAGCAAGGATGCAACTAAATCAGTCATCAGACCAGCAAAACAGATACCAACTAGACAGACATCTGGTGCAGGCTGCCTGCAAATGTGTGCCATACACATCTGTGCATGCACTGCAAGAAAATCCCTTCTTCCTTGAAACCAACGTATGTCTCACCCTGGGTGTGCTTGCAACTAGGACATTCCAGAGATACATGGGGGATGCTATAGAGTATCACAGACAGCTGCCAGTTATATTTTTGAAAAATGCCTGGAAGCAATGTGCAGCAAGGTTGATGACTACATACATTTTCCATCCACCCCCATGGAGCTGAGAACTGTAATGAACCAGTTTTACAAGATCATAAACTTCTCGCATATAGTCAGTGCAGCAGACTGCACATACATACCTATCAAGACATCGATACCTCCTGAAGTAGACTGATACATAAATAGGAAGGGCTGGCCATCCATCATCTGTTGAGCTGTGTGTGCATCAGATGGCAGCATAACAAACATCATGGGGATATACCCTGGAGGTGTCCAAGATGCTGCCATATGGAGGGAAAGTGGACTGATGGCTGCATTCCAGCAAGCAGAAACACCTGATGGATTGTACTGGGTAAGTACAGAAACACAGCTAGGATGCAAGTTGAAGATACCATTCAAAAGAGTTTTTATTCCCCAAACCAGGTTACTGTGGTTATCCACTTGAGCTGTCGCTAATGATCCCATACTGTGAACCATCTAACCCTGAATAGAAGGACTAAAATAGAGTAAATGCACAACCAGAAACACCATAGACCATGTGTTTGGTGTACTAAAAGCTAGGTTCAGATGTCTGGACACATCCAGGGATACACTGAAATACACACAGGAAAAGACAGCCCAGATAATAAGTGTGCACCATGCTGTGCAACATGCTGACCAGAGCACATGGTGGTCTTTTAGCTGCAGCTATGAGTGAAGTACCCCAAGGATGTCTGAAGTAGACATCCCACAGGTATTGGAGGAGGAGCAGGATGACATAGGAGACAGAAGTCAAAGGCATAGGCAACATAGGTTGTGACCAAAAGTGCAAGCCAAGGCAACACAGCAGCATTTGACCCACAACTTTGAGTCATGACAAGCCACACATACATGAGTACACAGACTGAACATTGATGTTCAGGTGTTGTCCCACCACAGCAGCACAGATTGCATCTAATGGCAAATACACACTGAGCAACAGACATAACACCATAATCATAACATATTCCAGCATAAAGTTATGCAAATGTGTCACAGCAGGGATCATTAACTTAAGGCACAACTGACACAGGTATGCATACACTCTCAGATTGTTATCACTGTATGGATAACAATAAGGGACATATACCAGTGCTACACATACATATCTCTACAATATAATATGAATAAAGAGAAACCACACAGGTCATAATGCATAAATTTTAATATCAGAAGACACATACCACAGTAAAGTGGTAATTCAATAACATGAGACAACTATGTGCACTACACTGTTGGGCATGCAGACTAATGTGTCTAAAAGTGACCTCACTGACATCTCATACCATGGTCCAGTCAGCCTGATCATGTACAGTCATATGCTGCCCCAGTTGCTCCACAGAGGAGATGAAAGAGGTTACAACACCATGTTGACATAAAGGAACATGACTGTGAGTTGAAGGCCTTATGACTTGCGGGACCACAGGGGATGGGCCAGCAGTTGAACTCAATGCAGATTGGACACACAGTAATTCTTGATGGCCAGTGGTGGTTCTGCAGACAGGTGACCTGCCTCTCCCAAGTTGCAATTTGCTAAGCACAGTCAGACAATGCAGAATCTTGCTGGTAGTATGACACTGCTGTAGTACCGTAAAGGCCAGTGTTTTGACCATGCATGCCACACTAGTATTCTCTCATTCTGTGTGGACAATGCAATCAGGGCAATGCAGTCATAATCTCATGTGTCTGCTCATCCTTCATTCATGTCACATAGGCATAGGTAAGTGCACAGATGTCTGACCAATGCGTTTGCTATGACCATTCATTTGTCTGCAGCAGGGGGAGAACGCCTTCTGATACCTGGCCATGCGCAACATCTGCTCTCCTACATGTACCATGGTGCCATGTTTCTGGTTGTTGTGTGGAACTGCCATCAGCAGTGGTTTCAACTGGAGTGTGTTGGTCAATGGTCTCACCCTGTTCAATATCCACTGTGCCAACATCCTCTGAATAGCTAGATAGGTTGAACTCCACATCCAAAGCTACAGCTGCAGCAACATCACTCTCAACCTCATGAATGGACTCTCCAAACACCTCAAGTTCCCCTGTGACAGGGGCCATACCACCATGCTGAGACACATCTTGAACACCATCATGATCACTGGATGGGGTGCTGGATGATACAGAGAGGTGATGTGCTACAAGATACAAAGACACAGATCAGGACAATGTGCTTACATCACATGATGGATATCATCAAAGACAAATGGCAGATATATCTCAATGTAATGTTACAAATAATAATGAATTTACATGAGGTCTGCTGTATGCATGTTCCATGTAATCTACATAAATGAAGTACATAATTTGGTTACATGGTCATAATACATACTATATGTAATGACCAAATTAAATATGCACTTGACAACAACTCATGGGAAGATAGTGCTATTGAATAGGGATGAACTTCAGCTGTTGCAGGGAAAAAAGCAGCATTAGTGATCACATCTTTGACACCATTAACCAGGTGAACACAGTTAAAACATAAAGAATGTGTGAAAGAGACATACCACTAGTATGTGCACTTGATGACATTGATGCAGTTTGACTTAGGAATGGTAAGAAGGACATATTATTTAATGGAGGTCAACTACAGGATTAACAGCAATAATAGTTATGAAATATAGTTAGGATATTCCATACAGGTATGAAACATAGTTAATAGCATCCCACTGACAGACTCCTGCTATGGAGAGATTGTGGTCTCTACTTTGGATCTTGCAGTGGGAAAGTATTTTGCATTACTTTTATTGCCTTTTTCTATTTTGTATACTGTGATTTGTTTTCTTTGCACTGTGTTTTACTTGTATTCTGCTGTTAACTGCATATTGAAACTTGAAAAGATACCAGTTATTGGAGAGCCCACATTCTGCCTCTCAGTAATCATGTTGGGATTAGTGCTTTGTTTTCTTCTGGTGAGAGAAGGAGTACAGGGATGTTATTTCCTGGAGTCTGCTGATCACCAGAAAGCCTAATAACTGCTTTATAGGTGACTGCTTGGAATCTGTACTTATATTCTGATCCTGCTGAGAGAAGGAGCAAAGTGCATTGATTCCTGACTGTTTCTGGTTGAGTGAGTGTGCCTAAAGTTCCTCATTAATCTGGTTGCTGTTTGAGGTATCTACCAAAAAAAGGCTATGAACCTACAGACCCTTGCATCATCTGGGACACGACTATGAATTACCGAATAGGCTGTGGCCTGCTTCTCTTCTTGGGATTGGTACTAAAATTTTGCTTCTCGTGAGGGAAGATGCAAAGGAGCATTGTATCTCAACAGAGTGAAGCTGTGGTGTGACCAGCATTAGTAGTAGCCAGGTAGTAACCATTCATACGACTCCCCTCTTTTCATCATACTTGACAAGCTAATTCTTAGTTTTCAGTAAGCACTGCTTGATGTGTTTCTAACTTCAGAACATCTGCCTAAATACTTCATTCTTGCATTTTCAGGGTCTACGTATTAGTTTCCCCTCAAGTGTTTGTCAATACTCTGTACAGACTCGGACACTTTGAGTGACATTTTTCCTGTAAAAGCACAACTGAAATTTCTCCAATACCTAGTTCCACGCAGAACAACTAGTTTGCAGTGGCAAGCACTGTCCACATAGTTGCAAACCAGATACTCCTGACAGTGACTGATATTTTCAGTCCAACTGTCTAGTCAATAAAAAGGGTCTGTTGCTGTGGATATTAATGTTCCCAATGTCTCTGTTATGGGCTTGGTGGATATGGGCACACTAATGCAATGTAGACATTTCTACTGATATGGTATGCGAGAGATGTATTTACACAATGCCACTGAAGGCAAAGCTCTTACATAAAAGTACACCTAATGTCAATAAGGTTCATAGGGTCATAGGAAGTTACTAGGCTACTGGTCCTGAGGCTCTTACAAGTCTAGCCAAGAATTTAGCCCATGTTCCAACAAGTCAGTACCCAATGCCACTGTCCAGCAGGGACACAGGTGGAATCCCAAGGGTGCATTTTCTGTTCCCCATCCAGTTATGCAGGTTGTGTTTAAAAAGGGTTAATGAGGTACTCTGCTTGATGTGGAGAGGGAGTCAATTTCACAAAAGGGACAGTCTCTGGGACAGAAATCTGTCCCACCAACAAGTCCTATTGATATCACAGACCAGGTTGAGGTCGCACATGCGGGTTACTCGAGAGGAGCTTGACTTGTCTATATGCAGCAGTCCCATCAAGGTGGGGGTTTAAGATTGTTTTGTATGCCAGACAGAGGTCACCTCTGAGGAATCTGTAGGAGACTGAGCAGAGACCCTATCTGTGTAGGGAATATGTTTGAAGCACTGGGTTCTCCCGGTGAGGAACCTTTTTGTTCTCTCCAGCTGCTGCATCTGCTTTGTGAAGTACATGGTGAAGGGAGCATTTTACTCAAAAATGGGTCTTATAAGGGATGAGTACAGGGATGTTATGACCACCTTCTTCCTGGATGAGATACCCCTACTAACGAGGTGGGTCATGTGGAAAGCATTCTGTACAATGGAGGCAATATGGTGGTCAAAAGTCAGTTTGCTATCAACCTGGGTGCCCAAGTCCCTCACATCTGATTGTGTGCTTAGGACATTATTATTAATGTGACAATTTGTGGGGATGTCACTCTACCCAAAGGGGATGATGATGCATTTGTTGGCATTCAATCTGATGCCATGTTTCTGGCACCAGTTATTTGTTTGGGTGACACTCTCTTGGAGAATGTCCACATCACTAGGGGAATTGATGACAGCACCTAGCTTGCAGTCATCTGCAAATTTGGTCAGCCATAGCCCACTGGTTTTGGCCTGCACCTCAGAAAAGTATATCCCAAACAACAGAAGACCCAAGACTGATTTCTGTGGCACACCACTTCTTATGAGTCTACTGCTTGAGGTGGCTTCTCCTATTTTGATGAGGTGGGTTCTATTCGTCAGCCAGTTTGCTACCTATCTGGTAGACATGGATTGATGCCTAGTTTAGAGAGTTTTACTATTATACCTGAGTGTGGAATAATATTGAAGGCTTTGGCCATGTCAAGGTAGGTGGTGTGCACCATCTTCCCAATGTCCATGGCTTTGGTGGCTGTCGCAAAGAAGTCAACCAAACCTACCAGGCATGACCTCCCCTTGACAAAACCAAACTGTACGTAATCAAGTGTTTGGAGGTTGCCAGTGTCCTTGTTAATGAGGTCAATGATAATCCACTCCATGGCCTTGCATATCAGGCTATTTAGGCTTATGCGTCTATAATTTCCTGGATTGGTGGACACTCCAACTTTGTGCAAAGGGATGACAGTGGCTGTCCTCCACTCAGCTGGCACAAAGCTGGTACTTAGGCTTTGATTGTCAGTAGTACACATGCTGCACCCAGGACTGGTGAACACTCCACCTTTGTGCAAAGGGATGACAATGGCTGTCCTCCACTCGGCTGGGATGAAGCTGGTACTCAGGCTTTGGTTGCCAGTAGTACACATGCTGCACCCATCATACACAATTCAAAGCAGGCATATCCAACCCCAAATGCACTTTCAAAACAACACCCACATCAACACGTAGAGTTACATCTCATGGAGCCTCTATCTCTTAACCCACAGGCAAAGCCACCACACACTCCAACATACTAGTCATTGGAGAGTCCATCGTGAGACACACTGATATCCCTCTCACCAGGCTGAGTAAGGAGAATGTTACAGTCAGTTGCTTATCGGGGGCTAGGATCCACCACATTATGCATGAACTCAGGTCACTGGACCACAGTTACCAATATGACTCAGTCATAGTCCATGTGGCAGTAAATGACCTGAGATGTACCTCCCTATACTATATGAAGAGAGACATCATGGAGCTCTTGGAATATGTGCCTTAGGCTGGTATGAGCCTAGCATTGAGCAGCATTTTACCTTCTTCAAGGATGATGCCACAATACGAACAAAAGAAGATTGACTTTAATAACTGGCTTAGTTTCTGTTGTCATTCTAAAGGGGTGCAATACCTGTCAGCATGGAAGATGGTCAACAGACCACACTGCTTTTCCAGGGATGGTCTGCACCTCTCCCCCCAGGCTTTCAAATATTAGCTAAAACATTGTCTTTCCCCTAAGCAATGCCAAACTGAAAGTACTTCTGACATAGCAAATCAAAACCAAGAAAACCTGAAGGTATTACTGCTCAAAGCTAGGAAAATAAACAAAAAAACTCTATTCCTCAGAAGATCTCTTAGAGAATGCTGACATCTTTGCGGTCACAGAGACCTAGTTTAAAGCTGCTGAGGGCACACCAACAGTGCAATGTTGTAATGCCTTCCACACATTTAGGCCAGCTACTTCACAGGCAGAGACTAAAGGTGGAGATGTCTCTATTTGCATCAAAAATAAATATACTTCAAGGCCAGTCAAACAGGACAATGAACTTCAGCTGCTCCATGTGTAAATCACCATAGGTAAAATGCAATGCCACTTCCTTGCAAGTTATAGGTCACCATCTATGACTCAGGAAACCCATACATGCATTTAAACTCATTAGAAACACTAACCATCCAGCCCAATACCATGTTCATGGATGACTTTAATTACCCCACAATTAACTGGGAATCCTATACAACACCAAATGTACATGCACAGAGATGCCTGGGTTTTGTAAACACAAACTCCCTGGACCAGACAGGCAATACATCAACCAGGGGTTCAACCATACTGGATCTGATCCTCACTAATATGGGAGTCTGCTGCACACACCCTACTGTAATGCCTTCCCTGGTAAGGTCAGACCACAAAATGGTCTCCTTTGAAGTAAAAAAGTAAAACCTGGACTCCCAGCTAAGCCTGTAATGTTCAGGAACTATTCTAAGGCTAACCTCCTGCTATTAAGTGAGACCCTTGCACAATTTCAACCCAAATAAACCCTGAGAACACTTCCGCCTATGCAGAGCTGTTCAAAGAAATCCTGTACAAGTATGTTAATAGCTGCATAGAGGCAACTGTACCCACGAGGAACAAGTACAGAAGTAAGTCAAAAAACAAGCCATCCTGGTGGAAATACAAAATCAATAGGCTGTATAACAGGAGGAAGAAAATCATGGAAAAAATTAGGAGGTGCAGCACCCAACAGGATAAGAGCACCCTCATGAAACTAAACAAACAACTCAGAAGACAAATAAAGTGTACCAAAGCCAAATTTGAGGTAACTTTGGCCTCCCAGGCCAAGGACAGCCACAAAGCATTCTTTAGCTATGCCTGCAACCTCAAAGGCAATAAACAATTGTGTGCCGAGCTCATTGTAAATTAAGCTACCTATACTTAGCCAGAAAATAAAGCAAACCTCCTGGCTGATAAATTCAGCTCCAACTTCACCCCTCTCTCTCCCCCTCAACCTTCCCTCAGGAAATACCATCAAATATAACTCTCCCTATTATCACTAGGAAACAGGTCCTTAATGCTCTCTCTAAGACCAAGAACACTGCATCAATGGACTAAGACAATATCCTAGTATGCCTTCTAAATAGCATGAAACATGACCTATCAGGGCCTTTAGAATTACTATTTAACTGTAGCCTCCAAACAGGCTTGGTGCTGCATGAATGGATAAAGGCAGCAGTCATCCCTCTGCACAAAGGTGGGGAATCTACAGACCCTGGAAACTACAGATCCATAAGTTTCACTAGTCTTGTATGTAAAGCTGTGCAAAGAATTATCATGGAGATGACCAGCAGAGATATAGTAAAATTCCAGACACTGGAGCCAACCCAGTTTGGTTTCGTCAAGGGCAGATCATACCTACTCAACCTGATGGACTTCTTTGAGAAGTTTGCCAAAGTAATGGATAAGGGAAAAATAATTCACACTGCCTACCTTGAACTGGGCATGACATTTGGCACAATAACCCACTCGGGCATTGTTGACAAACGCAAGAGGTTAGGTACAAAACCTGTATGTCACCTGGCAGACAGCCAACTGGAATACAGTGAGGACCCAGGAAGTTAAAATTGGGAAGTCCACCTCTACAAAGAGACTAGTCACAAGTGGAGTCCTTCAGGGATCAGTACTTGAACAGCTCCTTTTTGGCATTTACTTTTCAGAAGTCAAGGCCAATGTCAGTGGTCTCTGGATGACTAAATTTGCAGATGATAGCAAATTAAGAGCTGTCACTGAATCTCACACTGACACAAATGTTCTCCAGGAAGGACTGACACAGACAAACAACTTGTGTCGGAACCATGGACTAAAACTAAATGCCAAGAAATGAATAATAGCCTTTGGGAAGACATCCATCCCTGGTAAATATCATATTTACAACACATGCCTTAGAGTTTACCCAATAGTCAGGGACTTAGGAGCACACACAGATAATAATCTAGCCTTTGATCATCACGTGTCTACAGCAGTGAGGAAATCATTCTATGTTGCACAACTTATAAATAAAGGTATGGCATCTAAGTCCAAGGAAGTTATTGTTACACTGTATTCAGCATTCGTCAGACCTATCATTGAGTACAATGCCCCCTTTGGTATGTACCTAACCAGCTATATTCAACAACTGGAATATCCACAGAGGTTCCTCACTAAAAGAATACAGGGTGTAAGTAATATGTCTTATGCAGACCGCCTCAAGGCCCTATCCCTGTATTCTGTCTCCTATAGGCTTTTGAGTATGCCTGGCATACAGGGCATTGTCAGACCCCACTCTGATGGACCCACAAACAGCACCAGAATTACCCATTCTAAAGACTTAAAACCTTACCAGTGATATAAATAGGACCTGCTGGAGAGATATGTATGCATCCCAGAGACTACCCCATCTATGGAAGAGGCTCCCCATCCATTTGAAGCAGAGTTCCTCCCTATCCCAATTCAAGTACAACTTGGACAATTGGATGGGAAACCAGAAATGTATCCCTGGTTTGGCATCTATGTCTCTAATGGACACAGGTAACTAAATACTTCATCTCCCGGGCCCATCCTTACACTTATGGGGGGTATCAGAGCTTGTCTGAGATTTGGTATGCATGGCTAGGCTTAAAAAGGCCCTTGTGGTTGTTAGGCTAGTAGACACCTATGAATCTCTGAACCTATGAAAGACAACATAGTCATGTATTTAGCAAAAAGAATACTGGGATGCAAATACGCATGTGATGGACCCTGCAACTGTACATCAGATGAGCCTGTTTTGACAAATATTGACATAAATATTAGGTATCATATGTGTGTTACATATTACTGAAAGCTATGTTGATATTGCTGTAACATACCTGGTCAGTCTGCAAGTGAACATGCACGGCTTGGTCCTCCACTGGCTGTACCGATAGCATACAATAGTAGGTGGATAAGAATATGACAGTAAACAGCAATGCCAAGAAATGAGGCTGAGACAATAACAAGATAGTCATGACAGTAACATTCACCTGCCAGTCCATTATTTATTCCCAGAGTAGATAGACCTGTGAATATTAATGCAAAAAGCACTGCAAATGTTGTTTGGATAGCTCTGTTTGTACTTCAGTCGTATCAATACATGTAATTAGACTTACATTCATCATTCTTACCCTGCGTGAATTTGTGTGTATGGTTCAACTCTGCTGCTGTAAATCAAAAACAAGAATGCATGAATATGGATGCCACAGCAGTATGCTGTGATTATTTTAGTACACAGTCATGTAATAGAAAGAAATACATACATGTTCTTCTTGGAACTCTAACTTCAATTCCATCACTAGAGATGTGTCACTTCCCTTTTGCTGTATGTAGTGAGAATGAAAATATTTTGATGTAAAAAAACAGTAGAAGGATGCTCCAATTTAGCTCGCTCAGCAAAATACAACTAAAAACAAAAGATAATATTTTGATGTCATCTGGGGATCAGTGGTGGTCCACCACTGGTGGCATACCTCGATCACTCATAACACATGACTCTGTTGGCTGCATGAAGTATTGTGTCTGAGCAGTGTCATCTACAGGTGTCATGGGATCAGTTGTGGCCTACATCTGCATTGATCATGTTGATGAGGTCCATCCAGATTTAATTTTTCTAAGCAGCATTGTCTGAATGGCCTAAGAGACACTGTCCATGTTTCCAGAGAGCATCAATTATAATGTGATTTTTCTGGGGGGAGAAGTTGTCACCCCTAAGACATTTTGCCATCTGAAAGACAGTGATGTGCCCATGATAATATTCCTCTGTGAGCCCATCTATACTTTTCATTTTGTGAACAGCATATGTGATATACAAAAAGAAACAACAATGCCTTCATACATAACATTTGTAAAATCAATATAACTTCTAATATTTTTACAGCTCATCAGTGGGATTAAAACACATATATATTAAATGGAGGTCTAAAAACAGCATCATCATATCACAGAATTCTACTTGCATTTTACCTTAAAATACTACAGCAAGTAACAGTTTGAAGAAATTATGGAAAGTGTTTGCAAACATCATCACACGCAGTACAGATCCTTAGCATATTGAGTCAGTAGTGATAACACCTTTGTTAAGAAGCATCATTGAAGACATATTTTAACAGTGTTGTCAGGAAATATGAATTAAGATATATCTGTAATATTAACATCACATGCTAGATACAGATAGTGTCAGAATCTGTAGGTGTCTTACATATACCACAGATTGCAAGAAATTTCCAGTAAGAAGTCTGGATGATCTGTAAATCAGTCTTCATATACTGTTAATATTTGCTGTACAAGTTTGTATATACAATTGCATATGGGACTGAAATCAATTATTTAAAATGGCAATACGTGTATGCATAAAGTTCAAGACAATATCACTCAATAACTTATAATAACTTCTGTTAAACTTAACATTTTGCGTAATGATTTAAACAGGTACCTTTGGTAAAGACTAAATTGAAGAGATTTACCAAAACAGAAATGCTACCAATTGTCAATGTACTTGTCATTATGATTCACAGAATCAAAGTGCACCTAATATGCACCCACCTTTAAGTACCATTTGTGCCATACATAATTAATAATGTTCATTAAAATTCAAGTTTTTGGAATTCCAATTGCACACATCATTGGCTTCATTAACGTAACCACCCAGATGTATTGCATAAATATCAAAAAGGTATCAATAACCAATACCATGTGTGGCATGTGCACCTTATCTTACAATGATCTGATAACATGACTTCAGTGTCACTTTCAAATATTGATTTTCATACTTTTACTGATCTGTGTAAATAAGTGAAATAAGTGGTACCACAGTGAGCATTTCTCTGTCTGTATTTTTCAGACTTCTTCAACTTGAGGATCATGATGGCTACTTGAAGGATATTGAGCTGTGTCCATCCACCAAAATGGATCAATGAAGTGATGACCCAGATGTTGACTGTGTATGCTGGATTGCAGCAGAGGATGAGAGCCAGACCCAGAAAGTTCACCATAATCAATGTATGGAAGTGGAGTGCGAGAGCTCATCGATGAAGGATGGGGAACTACTGCACTGGAGTGCAGCTTCATTATCATTATGATGACCTACATCAGAATGACAAAGAGGAGATTGAAAGGAGGATCGCTGAGGTGCAGATGCAATCCGTAGATTGCTACAGTAAGTGTGACTGTTTTACATACACCTGAGCATTCTTCCAGAATTTAAAGATATAGCTCTGTCCCATATATCGGATAGAAGTTTTTATAACCATTTTGCAGCAAGTGTGACAATTAGCTCATTGTGCTAATTAAATGAGCTACATAAATACCGTTCTATTAATTGAGGGTTTGATTCCCATGTTGTTAAATTATTTAATAATCTGTATAATATCTATAATTATGACCTTTGTAAATGTGCATATGTTTTATATATAACTACATAATTTCACGTAGCCATTATCCTCAGGAATCACTGACAGCTATAGTACCTAGGCTGCGAATGACTGTGCACTTTGTAGTTTTCTGTTATAGTACAATGGTATCACCTAATGCACCATTATACATTGGAATAAAAACATGTACATAACTTCAATAAATTATTCCACCTAAGAAAGTACACAGACATGGTTATTTATGCTAAAAAGGAATGCCTGTCTAACTGCTTACACATATGTTTTCAGTTATGCATTGATAGCTGTTATTGCTTTACAATAAAATGTCCAATAATTGTTTGCAGTATTCATCCGTTTTTCAGAGGAATTGTAATAAATGCATAAAATATACAATGTATGAAAGTATATTTTGGGGTGCTGTGGATTCCTATCCGCATAGGGGAAACATAAATCTATACTTGTTATCTTGGTTAAATTCAGCCATAGCATTTTTGAAAGAGCCATATTCCAATGCTTGATATTAATGTTTATGTTTTACATGGTTACGACTCACTGAGTTGGTCTTCAAATTTCTCTGAATATGGCCAAAATCTGTATTGGTCTGATAAAATCAGCTTTTTAACAACAGAGTTTGTAGAGTAGTACCTGCTTGTTTAGGTCTATCATGTTCTGCCTGCTAGCTTTGCCTCTAAGGCAACTAGCTGGCATGTCTAAATGTTGATGTGCTGTGGGTTTCAATCCATATAGGGAAACGTATAGCTGTGTTTGTTATCTTTGTTTAGTTCATCCATAGTATTCCAGTACTTGATATTCATGCTTATGTTGTGCATGTTTACAGCTGTCTTTGAATTCCTAAGAAAATGGTCATAATCCATAATGCTTTGATAATATCAGCTTTCTAACAACATGGTTGGTAGAGAAGTACCTGTTTGATTCAAAACAGCATCACTGGCTGTTATCTCATCTGGGGAAGAAACTGATCAGAATGTCAACATTTTGACATGCTGTGTGTTCAAATCCAGAGAAGGGACACATATATCTGAAACTGTCATCTTGCTTTAATGTACCCATAGCATTTATTTAGAAGAGCATATTACACTTATTGATATATATATATATATATATATATATATATATATATATATATATATATATATATATAGATAGATAGATAGATATATTGAGCATGGCTATGAATTACTCAGTTATTCATCAAATTCCTACTAATATATCCATAATCCATAACATTTCAATAACATCAGCTGTTTAGCAGCAGGGGCACTAAATCTTGCTAAATACTGGTATATGTCTGAACAATTCTTTCATTATAGGTTCATAGGTTCATAGGTAGGTACTAGGCTATCTGCCCGAAGGCATTTATAAGCTTAGCTGGAATGTGTTGGCTTTCGCCACCCCCTTAGATTAGTTCCCTGTGCCTCTGTCCAGCAGAGCCACTGAAGTGATCCCCGGGGTAAACTTTCTGTTTCCCATCCACTCATCAAGGTTCCTCTTGAAGAGGGTTAGCGAGGAGCTCTGCCTAATGTAGATTGGAATCTTGTTCCAGAGCATGGGAAGTCTCTGGAACAGGAATCTATCCCTCCAGCACATCCTATTTATTGTTGTGGTAAGGTTTTGATCCCTGGAGAGTGTGGCTCAAGGGGATATGGTTTTCTTTAGGTGGAGTATGTCCATCAATTCTGGGTTGGACATGGCCTTGTATGTCAGGCAGAGATCACCTCTGAGTAGGCGGTATGTAATCAAGTACAGCTGGAGTTTCTTCAGTCGAGCTGCATAGGACATCTGCTTGAGGCCAGTGATCCTCTTGGTGAGGTACTTCTGTGGTCTTTCCAGTTGTTGCAGGTATCTTGTAAGGTACATCCCAAATGGGGCATTGTACTCTATGATGAGTCTGATGAGTGATACATAGAGGGGCCCAATGACCTCTTTCGATCTGGATGCAAACACTTTTGTGAATAGGTGGGCCACATAGAAGGATTTTCTGACCACTTTGGCAATGTGATTATCAAAGGAGAGTTTACTATCTACTTGTGTCCCCAGATCCCTTTTTATGTCTTCCGTATTTAGGGGGCTACCACCTATGTGATAGTTTGTGGGTACTTTGTTTTTTCCAAAGGGGATGACTATGCACTTTTTGGCATTTAGCTTGAGGCCATGGTTTTGACACCAGGTATCAATCTTAGTGAGACCCTTTTGGAGGATGTCTGTGTCAGCCAGAGAGTCAATTATAGCCCCTAGTTTGCAGTCGTCTGCGAACTTGGTCAGCCATAGTCCTCCTGTGCTTGCCTGTACCTCTGAGAAGTATATGCCAAACAGGAGGGGTCCTAGGGCTGAGCCCTGGGGAATGCCACTTGTAACTGGTTTAGAGTCAGACCTAGCTCCCACAACTCTTACCTTGTGGGTCCTGTCCTTGAGCCAGTTGGCAACCCATCTCATGATGTAGGGGTTTATGTTCAGGCTGGTGAGCTTGTCTATAATACCTGAGTGGGAAATGGTGCCAATGGCCTTTGCGAGGTCCAGGTAGGCTGTGTGGACCACCTTTCCCTCGTCTATAGCCTTGGTAACTGTCTCAAAGAAGTCCACCAAGTTTAGGAGGCATGATCTGCGCTTAACAAAGCCAAACTGGGTAGGGTACAGTGTTTGGAGGTTGCCAATGTCTCTGTTAATGAGATCCACGATGATGCATTCCATAGCTTTGCAGACCAAACTAGTCAGGCTTATAGGGCAATAGTTCCCGGGGTCCATTGTGACTCCACCTTTGTGGAGCAGAATAACCATTGCTGTGCTTCACTCTGTGGGCACATAGCTTGTGGAGAGGCTGAGTTTAAGCAGTGTGTTTAGGTAAGGGGATAGTTCATCTTTGAGCTTGTGTAGGATGCAGCCTGGGACACCGTCCAGTCCCATTGATGCTGTGTTTTTGGCTTTAGAGAGGGCTGTTTTAACCTGAGTGTCTGTGATTTCTGGGGCACTACATTCCTCTGGTATAGTTATGGGCCCTTTTGGGGGTGAGAGGGGGTGAAGTTTGCACTGAACCTGTCTGCCAGGATGTTGGCTATATCGGTCGGTTCAGTGTATTTTGTGCCATTCTACACTAACTCCTAGCAAATCTGAGAATTGCCACTTAGATTCTTGACATAGCTAAAGAATGCATTGTGGTTATCTTTGGAGTCCATGGCAATTTTTCTTTCGAAGCTAGCCTTGGATGAATTTATGAAGGAATGTAGTTTCTTGCTGATACTGATCAGGGATGTCTTCTCTTCTTGGGATTTTACTCTTTTCTGCACTAGTTTCCTCCTTCTATTGTATAGCTTTTTTATGGCAGGGGTCCACCAGACTGGTTTCCTTTTCTTGGAGGAGTGAGTCTTGGTTTTGTTTGGGATAGCACAATCCATGCATTCTTCTAGGTGCCGGGAGAGTGCATTAGTAAAGGATTTTGCAGCTTGGACAGCATTATCCTTTAGCATGGGGGCTTTGATACTTCCCACCTCAGTCTTAAGTAATGTGAAAATTGCTTTTGAAAAGTTTTTCACAGTGGTTTCTTTGACAGGGGGTGGCAGCGGAATGTTGATATCCGGAGTGATTAGTTTATGGTCAGATCTAACCAACGAGGGGTTGACGTCTGGTGTGGAACATCGGTCGCCCATATTGGTGATGACCAGGTCCAATATGTTGTTACCTCTGGTGGGGGTGGTGACCAGTTGATCCAGGATGTTTGAGTTTATAAATTCTAGAAAATGTTGGGCAAGGGAGTTTGAACTTGAGTAGTTCTCCCAGTTAATGTCTGGGTAGTTGAAATCACCCAGTATCAGGGTGTTTGGTAGGATCTTTATGTTTCCCAGTGTTTCCAGCATGTGGAGTGGGGGTCCTGGGACATGGCGGGTGATCTGTAGCAAGCTATAATTTGAATAGCCATTTTGCCCATTGTTAGTTGCACGTGCATGATCTCTGAAGCATCATATTGTGCCACTAACCTGGAGGTGTGGGTATCCTTGATGAGTATGGATACTCCCCCACCTTTTGTATTTCGGTCCAGTTTTGTGGCTGAAATGTATGGTATGAGCTGTAGCCTGATAGTGCTAGGGTGCTCTATGGAGCCTTAAACCAGGTTTCTGTTACTGCACATATATTGATTTTCTCCATACTGAGGAGTGCCTCGAGTGCGTGCATTTTGAGGTTTAGACTTCTGGCATTGAGTAGCATTACCCTCAGTTTTTTGTTACTTGTGCTATTTACGGTGTTGGGTTTGTCTTTTGATCCTTGACTAAAAAGGACCCATGGGGGTGGCAAGAGCCTTGGCTAGTATTTGAAAGCCTAAGGGTGACAGGTGCAAGCCATCTCTAGCAGCGTGGCTTGTCAAGCATGTCATCCCAGGCTGACAGACACTGGATCCCCTTTGA
The DNA here is from genome assembly GCF_019279795.1 of Protopterus annectens. NCBI lineage: Eukaryota > Metazoa > Chordata > Ceratodontiformes > Protopteridae > Protopterus > Protopterus annectens. The sequence continues at coordinate 122,653,436 of NC_056736.1, read as the reverse complement.
ATGACAGCAGAAGCTTAGCCAATTGTTGAAATTGATAATTTTTTCTCTATACCTTGGTATCATTCTTGATGAGGGCAGGATGCTACTCAGGGTCAGGGTCATACCGGCCTGGGCTATGTGATCAGAGATCTCCTCCATGTCTCTTTTCATGTAGTCCAGGGAGGTACAGCTCAAGTCATTCACACCAACATGGACAATGACAGAGTCATATTTGTACTTGTTCTGGAGTGACCTGAGTGCTTGTGTTTTGTGGCAGATCCTGGCACACGACAGGCAGCTAACAGTAACCTTCTCCTTGTTCAGCCTAGTGAGTGGGACATCAGTGTGCCTGACTATAGAGTCACCTATTACTAGTGTGTTGGGTATGTTATTTGTCCTTAAGTGTTGCGATTGCATGGCACACTGGTTTTGTGAAGTATGTGTTTCATGGTTTGCGTTGGGGGGTGGAAGTTGCTTGGATGTCTGCTTTGGAGGTCTCTGTTGCTTTTGCAGACTTTTATTTAGAGCCACCAAGTATGTTTTTGTGTATTTGTGTGTGTTTTTTGCTGGTGCTGGTTTCATAGGTCTGTGTGAGACTGGTGGTGTGATGCATGTAATTCCCTTCTCCTCTTGACTGCCTGGTCCAGTCTTGGGTTGAGAGAGCTTAGCTTCCAGTTTGGCTATATAATTGTTTGTCTTGCATAAATTAGTGTTTGGTATAAGGAGGAGAGGGTTGTCTGTGTACACGAGGCAATAGTAACATTGTCTCAAAATGCCCAGATTCACCAGTTGGACCAGAGAGTACACCTGAAACTGCTCTTAGGACATGCCTGAATAGGTACAGTGAACTGTTTTACTGATTGGCTGGTAAGGCTGAATAGAGAGCCTTGTCCTTCTCTGCAGTACAGGGTGGGGGGGGGGGTCTAGTGCTAAGGTTTATTAGTGTTTGCTATGAGTTTTGAGCAAGTGCCGGGATGAGAAGTGAATGGTTTCAGTGCTTAAGTTGAAAGTTTATCTAGTTCCAAGGGAAAAATTGAAGAGTACACTTTGTGGAGCCGGGAATAGTTATACCCTAGCTAACCAGTGCTGCCTGGCACACAAAACCGCACAAATGTGGGTTTTATAGCAGGGAAATGAAAGAGATAGAAATTAGCCCAAAATGGCTAATAAACTACTAATTTCTGGCTGAAACCACTCATCCAGGGACAGATAGGCTGCTCAAAGCTCCCTCTCTCACAGTGAATAGAAAAACTTCCTTCTATCCAAGTAAGGTATGGGCAAACACAGAAACTTGTAACAGCCCTGAATTCAGCACTAACCTGCAAACTGAACTATGCTAGCTTAAAAAGGTGGGAAAACAAGTATATATATATTTTTGTTTGTTTTTTTCTCAGAAAATAAAGCAGATACAATAAAAAAAACACTTTAAATGTACAGAAATGGCTATCACACTTGAGTGTATAGCCTATAACAGTTAAACAGGTAATTTAAACACAAAAACAACTTTATTAAAGTTCAGGCAGTAAAATAACTACAATATTTAGCTGAAACAAGCATTTTAAATCATAGAAACTTTAGAAAATCTGTGTTTTAGGTGGAATTAGCTAAAGGCAATAAGAAATTGCAGAAAAATGATAATCACTCCAAAGTCCCTCTTTTGTCTCTCTGCTGCTGTAGAACTCTGCAGGGCACCAGGCAGGAGCTGGCTGAGCTGTATACTAGCCCCAAAACCTCACAAATGTGTGTTTTATAGCAGGGAAATGAAAGAAATAGAAATTAGCCCAAAATGGCCAATAAACTACTAATTTCTGGTGCTGAAACCACTCCTCCAGGGACAGATAGGCTGCTCAAAGCTCCCTCTGTCACACTGAACCGAGAAACTTCCTTCTATCCAAGTAAGGTATGGGCAAACACAGAAACTTGTAACACAGCTCTGAATTCAGCACTAACCTGAAAACTGGGCTATACTAGCTTAGAAATGCGGGAAAACAAGTATATTTTTTGTTTGTTTTGTTTTTTCAGAAAATAAAGCAGATACAATCAAAAAACACTTTAAATACAAGTGATTTCTGCATTTTACACTGTTTATTGCACTTTAAGTTACTAATTGTTGCCAAATTGTTTCTGTTGGCTGCACACTAAAGTGCGCTAGCCGATTTCCAGCATTTATAGCATTTACTGTCTGTTTTTTTCCTTGTCTCTGTAAAAACAAAAAAAAAATCTCTTGTTTTCCCACCTTACTGAACTAGAGTAGTCCAGTTTCAGAGTTGCTGATCCCTGGGCTTTGTTTTTAGTTCCTGTTACTGATCCATTGCCTTATTAGGAAGGAGGGAAGTTTCTTTGCTTACCAGTGGGAGTGGGAAGCACTGAGCAGCCTTTTTTGTCCGAATTGGTGAAGTTTCAGCCAGAAACTAGTAGTCCATTGGTCGTTTGGGCCAATTCTAGCTCCTTTCAGCCCCTGCTATAAAACACGCTAAACACGCCTTTTTCCAGCTTGTCCCAACTGACCACAGATCCTCGTGGTGGCCTCCAGAGTGATCCAAGCAGCAGAGACTGAGCCACTTGTAACTGGTTTAGAGTCAGACCTCCCAACTCTTATGTGGGTTCTGTCCTTGAGCCAGTTGGCAACCCATCTCATGATGTAGGGGTTTATGTTCAGGCTGGTGAGCCCTGGGAATGCCACTTGTAACTGGTTTAGAGAAATGGCTAGCTCCCGCAACTCTTACCATGGGTTCTTTCCTTGAGCCAGTTGGCAACCCATCTCATGATGTAGGGGTTTATGTTCTGGCTGGTGAACTTGTCTATAATACCTGAGTGGGAAATGGTGTCAATGGCCTTTGAGGAGGTTGCCAATGTGGACCACCTTTCCTCGTCTATAGCCTTGGTAACTGTCTCAAAGAAGTCCACCAGTCAGGCTTATAGGGATATAGTTTAACAAAGCCAAACTGGGTAGGGTACAGTGTTTGGAGGTTGCCAATGTCTCTGCTAATGAGATCCACGATGATGCATTCCATAGCTTTGCAGACCAAACTAGTCAGGCTTATAGGGCAATAGTTCGGGCATTGTGACTCCACCTTTGTGGAGCAGAATAACCATTGCTGTGCTTCACTCTGTGGGCACATAGCTTGTGGAGAGGCTGAGTTTAACAGTGTGTTTAGGTGAGTTCATCTTTCCTCTTGTAGGATGCATCCTGGGACACCGGGGTGTGAGGGGGTGAAAGTTTTGGCTTTAGAGGGCTGTTTTAACCTGAGTGTCTGTGATTTCTGGGGCACTTTTGTCCTCTGGTATAGTTACTCCTAGCAAATCTGAGAATTGCCACTTAGATTCTTGACATAGCTAAAGAATGCATTGTGGTTATCTTTGGAGTCCATGGCAATTTTTTTTCTACACTAACTCCTAGCAATTCTGAGAATTGCCACTTAGATTCTTGACATAGCTAAAGAATGCATTGTGGTTATCTTTGGAGTCCATGGCAATTTTTCTTTCGAAGCTAGCCTTGGATGAATTTATGAAGGAATGTAGTTTCTTGCTGATACTGATCAGGGATGTCTTCTCTTCTTGGGATTTTACTCTTTTCTGCACTAGTTTCCTCCTTCTATTGTATAGCTTTTTTATGGCAGGGGTCCACCAGACTGGTTTCCTTTTCTTGGAGGAGTGAGTCTTGGTTTTGTTTGGGATAGCACAATCCATGCATTCTTCTAGGTGCCGGGAGAGTGCATTAGTAAAGGATTTTGTGGCTTGACAGCATTATCCTTTAGCATGGGGGCTTTGATACTTCCCACCTCAGTCTTAAGTAATGTGAAAATTGCTTTTGAAAAGTTTTTCACAGTGGTTTCTTTGACAGGGGGTGGCAGCGGAATGTTGATATCCGGAGTGATTAGTTTATGGTCAGATCTAACCAACGAGGGGTTGACGTCTGGTGTGGAACATCGGTCACCCATATTGGTGATGGGAGTTTGAACTTGAGTAGTTCTCCCAGTTAATGTCTGACCAGTTGATCCAGGAGTATCAGGGTGTTTGGTAGGACCTTTATGTTTCCCAGTGTTTCCAGCATGTGGAGTGGGGGTCCTTAATGTCTGGGTAGTTGAAATCACCCAGTATCAGGGTGTTTGGTAGGATCTTTATGTTTTAGTTGCGTTCCAGCATGTGGAGTGGGGTCCTGGGACATGGGGGTGATCTGTAGTAGCTATAATTTGAATAATATTTTGCCCCCACCTTTTTGCGTGCGGTCCAGTTTTGTGGCTGAAATGTATGGTATGAGTTGTAGCCTGTAGTGCTGGGGTGCTCTATGGAGCCTTAAACCAGGTTTCTGTTACTGCACATATGAAATGTATGGTATGAGCTGTAGCCTGATAGTGCTAGGGTGCTCTATGGAGCCTTAAACCAGGTTTCTGTTACTGCACATATATTTTTTTCTCCATACTGAGGAGTGCCTGGTGCATTTTGAGGTTTAGACTTCTGGCATTGAGTAGCATTACCCTCAGTTTTTTGTTACTTGTGCTATTTACGGTGTTGGGTTTGTCTTTTGATCCTTGACTAAAAAGGACCCATGGGGGTGGCAAGAGCCTTGGCTAGTGACAGAAAGCCTAAGGGTGATGAATGCAAGCCATCTCTAGCAGCGTGGCTTGTCAAGCATGTCATCCCAGGCTGACAGACACTGGATCCAGACAGCAGAAGCTTAGCCAATTGTTGAAATTGATAATTTTTTCTCTATACCTTGGTATCATTCTTGATGAGGGCAGGATGCTACTCAGGAGGGAGGTCATACCGGCCTCATTCACACCAACAGAGACAATGACCATGTCTCTTTTGTACTAGTCCAGGAGGTACAACTGTGCTCATTCACCAACATGGACAATGACAGAGTCATATTTGTAACAGTAACCTTCTGACCTGAGTGCTTGTGTTTTGTGGCAGATCCTGGCAGACAGGCAGCTAACACTAACCTTCTCCTTGTTCAGCCTAGTGAGTGGGACATCAGTGTGCCTGACTATAGAGTCACCTATTACTAGTGTGTTGGGTATGTTATTTGTCCTTAAGTGTTGCGATTGCATGGCACACTGGTTTTGTGAAGTATGTGTTTCATGGTTTGTGTGGAAGTTGCTTGGATATCTGCTTTGGAGGTCTCTGTTGCTTTGCAGACTTTTATTTAGAGCCAGTCTGTATGTTTTGTGTATTTTATTTGTGTGTGTTTTTTGCTGGTGCTGGTTTCATAGGTCTGTGTGAGACTGGTGGTGTGATGCATGTAATTCCCTTCTCCTCTTGACTGCCTGGTCCAGTCTTGGGTTGAGAGAGCTTTCAGTCTGGCTATATAATTGTTTCTCTTGCATAAATTAGTGTTTGGTATAAGGAGGAGAGGGTTGTCTGTGTACAGGCAATAGTAACATAAATGGATTCACCAGTTGGACTGGAGTACTGTTAAACTGCTTTGGACATGCCTGAATAGGTACAGTGAACTGTTTTACTGATTGGGGGGGTCTAGTGCTAAGGTTTATTAGTGCTTGCTATGAGTTTTGAGCAAGTGCCGGGATGAGAAGTGAATGCTGAGTTTTGAGCAAGTGTGGGATGAAGTGAATGCTTTGGAAAAATTGTTGAAAGTATCTAGTTCCAAGGGAAAATTGAGAGTACACTTTGTGGAGCCGGAATAGCACACAAAACCGCAACCAGTGCTGCCTGGCACACAAAACCGCAAGAATGTGGGTTTTATAAAAGGAAATGAAAGAGATAGAAATTAGCCAAAATGGCTAATAAACTACTAATTTCTGGCTGAAACCACTCCCTCTCTCACAGTGAATAGAAAAACTTCCTTCTATCCAAGTAAGGTATGGGCAAACACAGAAACTTGTAAAACAAACACAGAAACTTGTAACAGCCCTGAATTCAGCACTAACCTGCAAACTGAACTATGCTAGCTTAAAAGGTATATTTTTGTTTATATATATATTTAAATTTGTTTTCTCAGAAAATAAAGCAGATACAATAAAAAAACACTTTAAATGCAAATGGCTATCACACTTGAGTGTATAGCCTATAACAGTTAAACAGGTAATTTAAACACAAAACAACTTATTAAAGTTCAGGCAGTAAAATAACTACAATGTTAGCTGAAACAAGCATTTTAAATCATAGATCTGTTAGAAAATCTGTTTTATATTAGCTAAAGGCAATAAGAAATTGCAGAAAATGATAATCACTCCAAAATTTCTCTCTGTCTCTGCTGCTGTAGAACTCTGCAGGGCACCAGGCAGGAGCTTGCTGAGCTGTACCAGCCCCAAAACCTCACATGTGTGTGTTTTATAGCAAGGAAATGAAAGAAATAGAAATTAGCCCAAAATGGCCAATAAACTACTAATTTCTGGTGCTGAAACCACTCCTCCAGGGACAGATAGGCTGTGCAAAGCTCTCTCACACTGAATTGAGAACTTCCTTCTATCCAAGTAAGGTATGGGCAAACAACAGAACTTGTAACAACAGCTCTGATTCAGCACTAACCTGAAAACTGGACTATACTAGCTTAGAAAGGCGGAAAACAAAGTATTTTTTTTTTTGTTTTGTTTTTTTTCAAAAAATAAGCAGATACATCAAAAAACACTTTCTAAAGTGATTTCTGCATTTTACACTGTTTATTGCACTTTAAGTTACTAATTGTTGCAAATTGTTTCTGTTGCTGCTGCACTAAGTGTGCTAGCCATTTAGCATTTATAGCATTTACTGTCTGTTGTTTTTTTTGTCTCTGTAAAAAAAAAACAAAAAAAAATCTCTTATTTTCCCGCCTTACTGAACTAGAGTAGTCCAGTTTCAGAGTTGCTGATCCCTGGGCTTTGTTTTTAGTTCCTGTTACTGATCCATTGCCTTATTAGGAAGGAGGGAAGTTTCTTTGCTTACCAGTGGGAGTGGGAAGCACTGAGCAGCCTTCTTGTCCGAATTGGTGAAGTTTCAGCCAGAAACTAGTAGTTCATTGGTCGTTTGGGCCAATTCTAGCTCCTTTCAGCCCCTGCTATAAAACACGCTAAACGCGCGTTTTCCAGCTTGTACCAACTCAGCACAGATCCTCGTGGTGGCCTGCAGAGTGATCCAAGCAGCAGAGAGCTGGTTCTTTCCTTGAGCCAGTTGGCAACCCATCTCATGATGTAGGGGTTTATGTTCCTGGGGAATGCCACTTGTAACTGGTTTAGAGTCAGACCTAGCTCCCGCAACTCTTAGCTTGTGGGTTCTTTCCTTGAGCCAGTTGGCAACCCATCTCATGATGTAGGGGTTTATGTTCTGGCTGGTGAACTTGTCTATAATACCTGAGTGGGAAATGGTGTCAATGGCCTTTGCGAGGTCCAGGTAGGCTGTGTGGACCACCTTTCCCTCGTCTATAGCCTTGGTAACTGTCTCAAAGAAGTCCACCAAGTTTAGGAGGCATGATCTGCGCTTAACAAAGCCAAACTGGGTAGGGTACAGTGTTTGGAGGTTGCCAATGTCTCTGTTAATGAGATCCACGATGATGCATTCCATAGCTTTGCAGACCAAACTAGTCAGGCTTATAGGGCAATAGTTCCCGGGGCCCATTGTGACTCCACCTTTGTGGAGCAGAATAACCATTGCTGTGCTTCACTCTGTGGGCACATAGCTTGTGGAGAGGCTGAGTTTAAGCAGTGTGTTTAGGTAAGGGATAGTTCATCTTTGAGCTTGTGTAGGATGCATCCTGGGACACCGCCCAGTCCCATTGATGCTGTGTTTTGGCTTTAGAGAGGGCTGTTTTAACCTGAGTGTCTGTGATTTCTGGGCACTACATTCCTCTGGTATAGTTATGGGCCCTTTGGGGTGAGAGGGTGAAGTTTGCACTGAACCTGTCTGCCAGGATGTTGGCTATATCAGTCGGTTCAGTGTATTTTGTGCCATTCTACACTAACTCCTAGCAAATCTGAGAATTGCCACTTAGATTCTTGACATAGCTAAAGAATGCATTGTGGTTATCTTTGGAGTCCATGGCAATTTTTCTTTCGAAGCTAGCCTTGGATGATTTTATGAGGGAATGTAGTTTCTTGCTGATACTGATCAGGGATGTCTTCTCTTCTTGGGATTTTACTCTTTTCTGCACTAGTTTCCTCCTTCTATTGTATAGCTTTTTTATGGCAGGGGTCCACCAGACTGGTTTCCTTTTCTTGGAGGAGTGAGTCTTGGTTTTGTTTGGGATAGCACAATCCATGCATTCTTCTAGGTGCCGGGAGAGTGCATTAGTAAAGGATTTTGCAGCTTCGACAGCATTATCCTTTAGCATGGGGGCTTTGATACTTCCCACCTCGGTCTTAAGTAATGTGAAATTTGCTTTTGAAAAGTTTTTCATGGTGGTTTCTTTGACAGGGGGGTGGCAGTGGAATGTTGATATCCAGACTGATTAGTTTATGGTCAGATCTAACCAACGAGGGGTTGACATCCGGTCTGGAACATCGGTCACCCATATTGGTGATGACCAGGTCCAATATGTTGTTACCTCTGGTGGGGGTGGTGACCAGTTGATCCAGGATGTTTGAGTTTATAAATTCTAGAAAATGTTGGGCAAGGGAGTTTGAACTTGAGTAGTTCTCCCAGTTAATGTCTGGGTAATTGAAATCACCCAGTATCAGGGTGTTTGGTAGGACCTTTATGTTTCCCAGTGTTTCCAGCATGTGGAGTGGGGGTCCTGGGACATGGCGGGTGATCTGTAGCAAGCTATAATTTGAATAGCCGTTTTGCCCATTGTTAGTTGCACGTGCATGATCTCTGAAGCATCATACTGTGCCACTAACCTGGAGGTGTGGATATCCTTGATGAGTATGGATACTCCCCCACCTTTTGTATTTCGGTCCAGTTTTGTGGCTGAAATGTATGGTATGAGCTGTAGCCTGATAGTGCTAGGGTGCTCTATGGAGCCTTAAACCAGGTTTCTGTTACTGCACATATATTGATTTTCTCCATACTGAGGAGTGCCTTGAGTGCATGCATTTTGAGGTTTAGACTTCTGGCATTGAGTAGCATTACCCTCAGTTTTTTGTTACTTGTGCTATTTACGGTGTTGGGTTTGTCTTTTGATCCTTGACTAAAAAGGACCCATGGGGGTGGCAAGAGCCTTGGCTAGTATTCGAAAGCCTAAGGGTGACAGGTGCAAGCCATCTCTAGCAAAGCAGCGTGGCTTGTCAAGCATGTCATCCCAGGCTGACAGACGCTATATCCCCTTTCAATAACAGCAGAAACTTAGCCAATTGTTGAAATTGATAATTTTTTCTCTATACCTTGGTATCATTCTTGATGAGGGCAGGATGCTACTCAGGGTCAGGGTCATACCGGCCTGGGCTATGTGATCAGAGATCTCCTCCATGTCTCTTTTCATGTAGTCCAGGGAGGTACAGCTCAAGTCATTCACACCAACATGGACAATGACAGAGTCATATTTGTACTTGTTCTGGAGTGACCTGAGTGCTTGTGTTATGTGGCAGATTCTGGCACGACAGGCAGCTAACAGTAACCTTCTCCTTGTTCAGCCTAGTGAGTGGGACATCAGTGTGCCTGACTATAGAGTCACCTATTACTAGTGTGTTGGGTATGTTATTTGTCCTTAAGTGTTGCGATTGCATGGCACACTGGTTTTGTGAAGTATGTGTTTCATGGTTTTGTTGGGGGTGGAAGTTGCTTGGATGTCTGCTTTGGAGGTCTCTGTTGCTTTGCAGACTTTTATTAGAGCCACCAAGTATGTTTTTGTGTATTTGTGTGTGTTTTTTGCTGGTGCTGGTTTCATAGGTCTGTGTGAGGCTGGTGGTGTGATGCATGTAATTCCCTTCTCCTCTTGACTGCCTGGTCCAGTCTTGGGTTGAGAGAGCTTAGCTTCCAGTTTGGCTATATAATTGTTTGTCTTGCATAAATTAGTGTTTGGTATAAGGAGGAGAGGGTTGTCTGTGTACACGAGGCAATAGTAACATTGCCTCAAAATGCCCAGATTCACCAGTTGGACTGGAGAGTACACCTAAAACTGCTCTTTGGACATGCCTGAATAGGTACAGTGAACTGTTTTACTGATTGGCTGGTAAGGCTGAATAGAGAGCCTTGTCCTTCTCTGCAGTACAGGGGGGGGGGGGTCTAGTGCTAAGGTTTATTAGTGCTTGCTATGAGTTTTGAGCAAGTGCCGGGATGAGAAGTGAATGCTTTCAGTGCTTAAGTTGAAAGTGTATCTAGTTCCAAGGGAAAAATTGAAGAGTACACTTTGTGGAGCCGGGAATAGTTATACCCTAGCTAACCAGTGCTGCCTGGCACACAAAACCGCACAAATGTGGGTTTTATAGCAGGAAATGAAAGAGATAGAAATTAGCCAAAAATGGCTAATAAACTACTAATTTCTGGCTGAAACCACTCATCCAGGGACAGATAGGCTGCTCAAAGCTCCCTCTCTCACAGTGAATAGAAAAACTTCCTTCTATCCAAGTAAGGTATGGGCAAACACAGAAACTTGTAACAGCCCTGAATTCAGCACTAACCTGCAAACTGAACTATGCTAGCTTAAAAAGGTGGGAAAACAAGTATATATATATTTTTTTTGTTTGTTTTTTTTTCAGAAAATAAAGCAGATACAATAAAAAGACACTTTAAATGTACAAAAATGGCTATTACACTTGAGTGTATAGCCTATAACAGTTAAACAGGTAATTTAAACACAAAAACAACTTTATTAAAGTTCAGGCAGTAAAATAACTACAATATTTAGCTGAAACAAGCATTTTAAATCATAGAAACTTTAGAAAATCTGTGTTTTAGGTGGAATTAGCTAAAGGCAATAAGAAATTGCAGAAAAATGATAATCACTCCAAAATCCCTCTTTTGTCTCTCTGCTGCTGTAGAACTCTGCAGGGCACCAGGCAGGAGCTTGCTGAGCTGTATACCAGCCCCAAAACCTCACAAATGTGTGTTTTATAGCAAGGAAATGAAAGAAATAGAAATTAGCCCAAAATGGCCAATAAACTACTAATTTCTGGTGCTGAAACCACTCCTCCAGGGACAGATAGGCTGTGCAAAGCTCCCTCTCTCACACTGAATTGAGAAACTTCCTTCTATCCAAGTAAGGTATGGGCAAACACAGAAACTTGTAACACAGCTCTGAATTCAGCACTAACCTGAAAACTGGACTATACTAGCTTAGAAAGGCGGGAAAACAAGTATATTTTTTGTTTGTTTTGTTTTTTTTTTCAGAAAATAAAGCAGATACAATCAAAAAACACTTTAAATACAAGTGATTTCTGCATTTTACACTGTTTATTGCACTTTAAGTTACTAATTGTTGCAAATTGTTTCTGTTGGCTGCACACTAAAGTGCGCTAGCCGATTTCCAGCATTTATAGCATTTACTGTCTGTTTTTTTCCTTGTCTCTGTAAAAAAACAAAAAAAAAAAAATCTCTTGTTTTCCCACCTTACTGAACTAGAGTAGTCCAGTTTCAGAGTTGCTGATCCCTGGGCTTTGTTTTTAGTTCCTGTTACTGATCCATTGCCTTATTAGGAAGGAGGGAAGTTTCTTTGCTTACCAGTGGGAGTGGGAAGCACTGAGCAGCCTTTTTGTCCGAATTGGTGAAGTTTCAGCCAGAAACTAGTAGTCCATTGGTCGTTTGGGCCAATTCTAGCTCCTTTCAGCCCCTGCTATAAAACACGCTAAACACGTTTTCCAGCTTGTACCAACTCAGCACAGATCCTCGTGGTGGCCTGCAGAGTGATCCAAGCAGCAGAGAGCTAAAAGAGTGACTTTCTACCAGCTATAAGTATTTTTGTGGCTTTCCCACTGTTATTAAGCTAGCGACTGCATTTAGCCTTTTTACTGCTACTTTAAGTGATTTCTGCATTTTACACTGTTTATTGCACTTTAAGTTACTAATTGTTGCAAATTGTTTCTGTAGGCTACACACTAAAGTCGCTAGCCGATTTACAGCATTTATAGCATTTACTGTCTGTTTTTTCCTTGTCTCTGTAAAAAAAACAAAAAAAAAAAATCTCTTGTTTTCCCGCCTTACTGAACTAGAGTAGTCCAGTTTCAGAGTTGCTGATCCCTGGGCTTTGTTTTTAGTTCCTGTTACTGATCCATTGCCTTATTAGGAAAGAGGGAAGTTTCTTTGCTTACCAGTGGGAGTGGGAAGCACTGAGCAACCTTTTTGTCCAATTTGGTGAAGTTTCAGCCAGAAACAAGTAGTCCATTGGTCGTTTTGGGCCAATTCCTAGCTCTTTTCAGCCCCTTGCTATAAAACACGCTAAACGCGCGTTTTCCAGCTTGTACCAACTCAGCACAGATCCTCGTGGTGGCCTGCAGAGTGATCCAAGCAGCAGAGAGCTAAAAGAGTGACTTTCTACCAGATATAGGTATTTTTTGTGGCTTTCCCACTGTAATTAAGCTAGCGACTGCATTTCGCCTGTTTTACTGCTACTTTAAGTGATTTCTGCATTTTACACTGTTTATTGCACTTTAAGTTACTAATTGTTGCAAATTGTTTCTGTAGGCTACACACTAAAGTGTGCTAGCCAATTTACAGCATTTATAGCATTTACTGTCTGTTTTTTTCCTTATCTCTGTAATAAAACAAAAAAATCTCTTGTTTTCCTGCCTTACTGAACTAGAGTAGTCCAGTTTCAGAGTTGCTGATCCCTGGGCTTTGTTTTTAGTTCCTGTTACTGATCCATTGCCTTATTAGGAAGGAGGGAAGTTTCTTTGCTTACCAGTGGGAGTGGGAAGCACTGAGCGCCTTTTGTCCGATTTGGTGAAGTTTCAGCCAGAAACTAGTAGTCCATTGGCCGTTTTGGGCCAATTCCTAGCTCCTTCAGCCCCTGCTATAAAAAGCAAAGCGTTAGCTGAGTTGCCACTGTTGCACACAAGAACAACGGCAGTTAAACAAGGTTAAACTATTCGGGCCATCTAAATTCCACTCTTCAAATTTTCCTTAGAACTACCTTCCTCGAGCTGTACTCATGATCTAACCAGCATATCCTATAACTGAAAAGTTCATCTCGACTTGATTCCCAAGTAGACTATTCTCTATCTGTAAAGCCTAGCACTTACTCCTGCAGTACTTGCACCTTGATAAAGCACTCTTATTATAGATAGTACCCCACCAGCCTAAAACCCACTTCCGCCAGAGTCCTTTGAAAGTCTCTTTATCTACTACTTCTAGTATGTCGAGGGATCAGTTGCTAGTGTCCTCTCCAGCTCAACTGGTGAACCTAGGAATATTGAGGCAATGTTACAATTGCCTCATGTACACAAACAATCCTCTCCTTCTCCCACAAAACACAAATACATGCGAGAGATGCAACTATACGGCCAAACTGGAGGCTGAGCTCTCTCAACATAGGACTGGCAAGACCAGACAGGAGGAGAAGGTAACCACACACAATACATACCCAGTCACACATGGTACCATCACAACTTCAAATCATACACATACTCACACAAAGACATACTCGGAGGTTCTGATCAAAAATTTACCAAACCAGCAGAGGCCACCAAAGCAGACTCCCAAACAACTACCACCTCACGACCCAACACATGCAACACATAGACCACATAGTCAGAGTGTCAAACAGTCACAGCCCTTAAGGCCAAACAAAATGCCAGACACACTTGTCATTGGTGATTCCATAGTCAGACACACTGATGTCCCACTCACCAGACTGAGTAAGGAGAAGGTCACAGTAAGCTGCCTGTCGGGCGCTAGAATCCGCCACATAGCATAAGCACCCAGGTCTCTCAACAGCAGGTACAAGTATGACTCAGTCATTGTCCACGCTGGTGTCAACGACCTGAGACGCACCTCCTTGGACTACATGAAAAGGGACATCGAGGAGCTCTCTGATTATGTAGCCCAGACAGGTATGACCCTGACCTTGAGCAGTATCCTACCTTCACCTAGAATTATGCCACAATACAGTGATAAGATGATCAGCTTTAATAATTGGCTTAAATTCTGGTGTCATTCAAAGGGATCAATGTCTGTCTGCCTGGGATGACATGCTGGACAAGCCACGCTGCTAGCAAGGGACGGCTTGCACCTGTCACCCTAGGCTTCCGGATATTGGCAAAGGCTCTTGCCACCCCATAGTGCCTTTTTAGGCAAGGCTCAAATTCTAAACCTACCACCCTAGAACACCAAAAAGGAAAAAAACTAAGGGTAATGCTGCTCAATGCCAAAAGTCTCAATCTCAAGATGCACGCACTTGAGGCCCTTCTCAATATGGAGAACATCGATGTCTATGCTGTGACAGAAACCTGGTTCAAGGCTCCTGAGAGCACCCCAGCACTAACAGGTTTCACCTCATATCATGTGTTCCGGCCCCAAAATCTGGACAACACCAAGAAAGGAGGGGGGGTGTCCATATTCATAAAGGACACCCACACCTCAAGGTTGGTGGCAACGCACGATGCATCGGAGACCATCCAGGTGCAATTAACCATAGGCAAGACGGCTCTGCAATTTGTAGCATCTTACAGGCCACCCTCTCAAACTCAAGAACCTCGCATGGCCTTCCTGAAAACATTGGAGGGGATAAATGTATCTCCAAACACCATCATACTAGGTGACTTCAACTACCCTAATATAGACTGGGAACACTACTCAAGCCCGAACACTCTAACCCAAAGATTCCTGGAGTTCATAAACTCAAATGCCATGGAACAACTAGTCACCATCCCCACAAGAGGAGAAAACATACTTGATCTCATCATCACGAACATGGGATCAAAATGTTCAACACTGGAAGTATACCCCTCACTGGTGAGATCAGATCATAAACTAATCTCGCTGGAGGTCCTCATCCCGCCCCACCTGAAACAAAAAGACCACAGTGAAAAACTTCTCAAAAGCCGATTTCACACTTCTAAAAACTAGTGTGGTCTCCTTTAAGGCCCCTGAGCCAGTGGTAAACATTACTCAAACCGCTGAATCACTTACAAATGCCTTCTACCAGCACCTACAGGACTGCATGGATCAGGCAATCCCAAACAAAACTAAGACTCTCTGTACCAAAGGCAAGCGTCCAGTCTGGTGGACCTCAGCCATAAACAAGCTCTACAACAAAAGGAGGAAGCTACTACAAGATAGAGCAAAATCCTTGAAAGGTAAGACACCTTTGATCATTATAAGTAAAAACTAAGAGCTCTCATAAAATCATCCAAGGCAAATTTTGAGAGAAAAATCGCCAAGGACTCTAAAGACAATCATAAGGCCTTCTTTAGCTATGTTAGAAACCTAGGAAGAAACTCCCAGATATGCTCAGAATTAGTTCAAAATGATGTGAAAATTACTGAACCTACACACATTGCCAACATACTGGCTGACAGGTTCAGTGCAAACTTCTCCCCTCCCCAAAGGAGAGATATCTATTCCAGAGGATTGTAGCCCCCAAACATCTCCAACGCCCAGGTGAGAACTGCCCTCACTAAGGCAAAAAACACAGCATCCATGGGAGCGGATGGTGTCCCCGGCTGTGTGCTTCACGAACTCAACGAGGAATTAAACCCACAGTTAGGACAGCTGTTTAATCTTAGCCTCACCTCAGGATACATGCCCAAGGAGTGGCGACGGTGACTGTGGTCCCACTTCATAAGGCGGTGCCTCCACAGACCCTGGAAATTACCGCCCCATTAGCTTGACAAGCCTTATCTGCAAAGCCATGGAGAGGATCATAATGGAACTCATAAATAAAGACATAGGGAACTTGCAGACTTTGGATCCAACCCAGTTTGGCTTTGTCAAAGGCAGATCCTGCCTCTTAAACCTGGTTGACTTTTTCGAGACAGTCACCAAGGCCATTGATGAGGAAAGGCAGTCCATACAGCCTACCTCGACCTGGCAAAGGCCTTCGACACAATACCCCACTCAGGTATCATCAAAAAACTCATCAGTTTGAATATAAACCCATACATCACAAGATGGGTTGCAAACTGGCTAAGTGACAGAACCCACAGGGTCAGAGTTGCTGGAGCCATGTCAGACTCAAAGCCTGTCACAAGTGGTGTCCCACAGGGCTCAGTCCTGGGTCCACTCTTGTTCGGCATCTACTTTTCTGAAGTACAAGCAAACACAGGAGGGTTATGGCTGACAAAGTTTGCAGATGACTGCAAGCTGGGCGCCATAGTCGAAAACACATCTGACACAGATATCCTCCAGAAGGGCCTCACAGAAGCGGATAACTGGTGCCAGAGCCATGGCCTGAAGTTAAACGCCAAAAAATGCATAGTCATACCCTTCGGGAAAAACAAGGTTACCCTAGCTACCATATAGGTGGCAATCCACTGAGCACAGAAAAAGTCATCAGGATCTGGGGACCCAGGTTGACAGTAGCCTTTTGTTTGACACTCATGTTGCTAAAGTAGTTAGGAAAACCTTCTATATCACCCACCTGATCATGAAGGGATTCACATCTAGATCAAGGGAGGTCATCGTCCCCCTGTACTCATCACTCATTAGACCTATGATTGAGTACAATGACCGTTCGAATGTATCTGACCAGACACCTGCTGCAGCTTGAAAGGCCCCAAAAGTTCCTCACCAAAAGGATAAAGGGTCTCAAAAATATGTCTTATGCTGCCCGACTGAAAGAACTCCAGCTCTATTCAGTCTCATACCGCTTGCTCAGTGGTGACCTGTGCCTGACATGTAAGGCCATGTCAAACCCAGATTTGATGAATATGCTTCACCTCAAAAAATCTAGATCCCTCAGAACCACAAGGGCGGGAGACTTAAACCTTGACACGGTTATAAATAGAACGTGCTGGAGGGACAGATTCATCACCCAGAGACTCCCTATGCTGTGGAACAAAATCCCGGTACATGTGAGGCAGAGCACCTCGCTGGCCTTGTTCAAGAGGAATCTTGACCAATGGATGGGAGATCGCAGATATACCCCAGGGATTACTTCAGTGTCACTGCTTGACAGAGGCACAGCAAAATGATAGGCATAGTTTTTATTCAAACTAAAGGGGTGGCGAAAGCCACATAACTATGGGCTAGGCTTATAAATGCCATTGGGCAGATAGCCTAGTATGAACCTATGAACCTAAATGACTATCACACTTGAGTGTGTAGCCTACAACAGTTAAACAAGTAATTTAAACACAAAAACGACTTTGTTAAAGTGCAGGTAGTAAAATAAGTACAATATGTAGCTGAAACAAGCTTTTTAAATCACAGAAACTCTAGAAACTCAGTGTTTTAGGCAGAATTAGCCGAAGGCAGCAAGAAAAGAAAAATGATACTTAATATGATACTTAATATTGTATACTTTGTAAAAGTTCTATCAAGGTATGCTTTCTCATAAAATATTACAGTCAGTTCTAGAACAATGTCAATCATCATGTTTTGAGAGAGTGGGATGGGCAGACTAACAGCTGAAATGCAGAACAGAGAAGATGTATGTATTTTCTTAGTGATGTGCCCTTCTGCAAGGAATATCAAGGTCCTCACACATAACTTCATGTGTCCATTATATACAATAGCATGTATGGCTCTGTTGATAGAATGTGTATGCTACATGATACTGTCCCATTGTCAGAGAAATGTATGCTCTCCATTACTATTAATATTTCTGAACTCAGTGCTGACATGAATGCAGTTTTCAAAGTGTTTTGCTACATGAGCAGCACATGTTCATACTTTGCAGTGCTAAGCTAAGATCCTTATCTGCAGACCATCCCCCTTCCAGATGATTTAATAACATAAAGTCTTTTTTCACTGCATTGAAAAGGTGCTTTTTCATTCAAGATGTGTTAGCTAGGCAAGTAGCTCTCAAGGTTAGAGTTTGGATGTAGATTGAGGTTGCAGATTTTAATCTCATGTCCTTCAATCTGTGTTCAAAGATGTTAACACCTGAATGTAAAAAAATATAACTTGTATATTGTGATTATCTAATGTCCTTTAGAAATAAATGTCTAAAGACTATGCAGAGAAATGTATATCACTGTTATTTGAGAATTACTTTATTCATACATTCGATTTTATGATTTCAGATGATGAGAATCACAGCAGGAACAGGGCCATGTGCATTGAGCGGATACACAGGCTTGAGGAATAGAGGAAGGAAAGAGGTATGAGGATTATTTTCCCTGTTTTATAATATGAAATGCATCTCTCCCTGTTTACAAGCCTGTATTTTTCACAACATATATTGATTAGAATGCAGGAATACCCATCATGCACCAGTGTGATAAGTGAAATCTTCACATGGTAGCTATGCTTACAACTGTGATTGAAATATAAAAATGTTAAACTTTCATCTAGTATTGAGCCTTTGTTTCTGCACACAGGTTTTGAGTTGAACTCTGCAACCAAATAAGAGCTAATACTTTTGGTAGATAATGCATACAGTTTTAATCATCTAACATTGTTAGTAACATACATACCAGTCTCATGTGTCACCAGTTATATTGATTGAACATAGCACATTATTTTTACTGTTGAACTCATTATATTGATGTGTGTACAGACAATTATCATGCTGCCTGTCTCAGATATTTATCATACAACTTGCCTGTTATCCCAATATTGTCATATCACTTTCTCCTCATTTTAACCATTACACTTTGTGGCTGCTCATATAAATCATTGGATGCAGACAGTACAGTCTGTTGACTTGAGCATTCATATATTCTTAAAAAGCTAATGACCCACGTGGGTATGTCTAAACAAATAGAATTATTAATACTGACTTCCTTTTTATGAAAAGGACATGTAGGATTATAGGTAACTCTCTCTGTAATGGAGGTGTGTCAGTCCCTGTGTATATTGTCTACATACATACATACATACATACATACAAATATTTCAAGCATGGATGCCCTTAGTATGTTTCCATTGTACTCTTTCCAGTTTGCTCATGCTTGTTTTCTTATAGGGTTTCCATATTCTTATTCCGTACTCAAGTTTGGGTCTAATGCAACCAACAAACAATGACTTCATCATTTTTGTATTTTATAAACTTTATAAATGTTTTATGCAACCTATAGTTCTATAACTATAATATATATAATCATATTCGGTTGTGTTATTATACTCATGGGACTGTTCTGTGAGGTAGACATTTGCTTTTCTTTTCTGTTGTGTTTTGCAATTAATCTTTACAGAAATTGGGAACTGTGGCTATTCTCTGATCTGAAGATGATGACCAGATGCCAAGTCACTGCCAGAGTGTTCAGAGCATGATGGCGACAATGATGGTGATGATGCCTAAGAACCTGAACCCACCCCTACTGGAGCCATCCTGCCTGCAGCCTGGAGGAGACATCAACATGACTGGAATGAAAGCATTTATTAGGAGGAGATCCAGAAGGTCATGATCAATGTGTTCTGAACAAAGCTGAAGGACATGGTGGGGTCCTTCCTTGAGGATATGGCAAGGGCTATGTGGGATTTGTTCAGGGTGATAGCATATGACATCATTTGGGAGTTTGAACCCCATCAACCTGGCCCTCTAGTCTGTAAGTATGGTCTGTGTGCTCCACTTAAATTATGCTGCCAGCATGATGATTGCCATTCACTGACTGCACTGTATATATTCTCTTGTGCATGCATACTATGTGTCTGTCATGCTTATGTGTTATTGTTGTGTGACATTTTCCACAGTTTCAGTGTGTGCATGACACAAATTAACACATTACACTTTCCTCCCATATTCAGCTGTCCATGCATTGTGACAGTTAACCTGCAGATATTGCTGCAAGATGTAGCCTATACACATGTCTTACTGGGCGACTGACAGACAACATATGTTGCCTGTACTCCATCACTAAGAGTGTTATATGCCATGAATTTGTGTTTTGCCATATCAGATATGTGCAACATACAGACATGTCATTCCACATCTGTTTTGAATGACAGTTGTCATGATGTCCCACTGTCATGTTGTGGTGCTGTGTGTCATGGTTTGACAATACTGATGCCGTATCTGATCATACACAGTTATATCCTGCTTATCTGCAGTCCACCTTTTCTGACTGCATCAAATGCAGTGTAGCATTAATCTGTGCAAACTGTTACATATAATACATTATTTAACAGTGCATTACTCTGTGCTTGTTGTATGTAGCATTTCCACATCCAATGCATATTAACATCAATTCACAGCATCTGTAAATAGTTATAGGCATTAACTGAACATACATGTGTGTGCACATAGTTGGATACATACTGACACACTAATGTAGCTTTGAGTTGTGAGCATTCACTAAGTTATTGCTGTTGTGCAATAATGATACACACAGGAGTGTTCTCTGCTCCATAATGGGTAGGGTGGCTGACATACATGTGTTTCTTTATTTGATTCTTGCATGACAGTATATGTGTATGTGCTTGTAATTTTTAGCTTGCTTACCTATGTATTGATGTGACATGATTGCATATTACTGTGTATGTGTGTTTTATACATGTCCAGTTCTGTGGACATCAGCAATCAATCTGGCCATTTGACATATGTTTTCCATATGGTTAAATGTATTTCTGTTTGGCTTCTACAGCAACTTGTGTGCTGTACACATGCATTTTCATGTGTCAACTTACCTTGTCTTGCTTTACACTGATGTGGGCCCAGGTTATCCACCTCCTTCCCAGCTTCATGTTTAACTATTATTTTTTGTAGGTATATTTGCCTTTGTTAAAAGAACTTATCATTACCATGTATTAATCTGACACAGTGTAAATGTGCCACATGTATACTCATTGTACAATGCAGGACATGTTCACACAAGTTTCTGGCTAATGCTTGCAATTATACGTTTTTGTTACCCAGTGTAGTTTTTTCACATCTATGTGCACAACCTGCTACATTTATTATGATGCACTGTTACATTTTTGAACATATTATTACATGTCATTGGTACAAGTATGCATATTGATCTTGCTTTCATGCACTTTCCATCTATGCCACTGACAGACATACATACGCATCTACACCTGTGTGCTGCCTTTGACTTTGCATATGTGTGCAACATATACGCAGTCCATTACATGTTTGTTTGGGTTGCATACACCTACTTGTGTATGTAGCAGTCTTTGTTGCTCTTTTGCAGTACTTCTGTTTGACACTGTACTTGGTTGTGTGCTTTTCATATGCATGGTTATAGGTCTGGTTCTGTCCTATGGTGGAGTCATCTACCCTTATTAGCCCTGCATTTGCTCATCTCTGATGCTGGGTGGCTTACACATGCACCGCTGAGGGACTAATTGAATATGGCTACATTTATCCAATGTGCACTGTGATCCTACATTATTACCCTGCAACACACATCTACCATTGGTCATACACATCCAAGTATGACTGTCACACAGTTTGTGACATTTCGTACTGTGATAGTGCATAAGTAGATTTATTTTTCTATATTTTGCCATGGCTGGCATGCATCTCCACCCTATTTGTCAAATTCCTATTGCCCATGTTGAGCAATGTGCCATCTGTGTAAATTACCTGTTATTACTGTTTTTGTTATTTTTTAACCTTTGTCTGTCATGTGTTCTGATAATAGTTTCAAGGGTGTACCTGCTGTGATGTCCTTCTTCTCCTCTTTTCCTGTGTTTACCTTTCCTTCTATTCTTAAAAAGAAATGGGGCCTAGTCCATAAAAAAATTGGCCCTCTGACTTTCCCTCAGATTTTCCTATTCTAATATTCCTCTTATGCATCTCTCTTCTTCACCAATACCACACATCATCTTTTCTGTCTCCCATTTTCCTTGGGTGAGTGCATTACTTGTGTTTTCCACACAAGTCTTAACCCATTACTAGCAAATGTTAGCTATGGCCATGATGATTGTGTTTTGTCTTTAATGATTTTATTAGAAAATGTACGTATTCCATCAGAATCCATAAGTCCAAGCCAACATTTTTAATTAATACATGTATTATGGACATAAATATTTTTGTCTCTGAGCTTACTGTAAAGAGTGGTGTGGATATATATATCTATATTACAAATGGCATTGCAGCTTTGATGCATGTATTTTATGTTAATGGATGAATTACAGACATATTCAGTCATCTGAAATGTTTCTGTGTCTATTCCTCGAAATGTAAATTAGAAATGCCAAGAGGCTTACACTGGGATAGTGGGCATTTTTTAGTTTTTGTTTTTCTTTTAGTTAGACCCCATGAGCAAAAATGGGGTCTAACCAAAAAAATTATCCTCCCCATAACATCATAGTATTTCACACAGAAGTGAATCCTACTGCCATCTGTGTTATTATTTACTATAGTTAATATAACAAAAATGCAGGAGTAGATGTTTACATTTTTTGACGCTATACCTATCACACTGATTAACAGCCAGATAACCAGTGATTTTGTACTTATGTAGATGGAGTAAATAGCACTAATCACAATAAAAATGCAAACTATGTATGTACCACTGTTCCAGCTCCTGCCGCTGAAGATGATCTGTTTATGTGCTCTTAGATCATTGCCTTCATTGTAATTTACATGGATTTTTAGATAGAAAATAGAAAAGTATATATTACTTATTACTTAAATGTATACATTAGATCTGATGAAGCTCTGACAAGGGCAAAAGTGCTCTGTTTTTGTTTTTACTTAATAAACCATTGGTTAAATGAGCAATACCAGCTTGAATCATGTTTTCCTGTTTTTAATAAAAATGCAAGGTAATCTTTAACATGGATCGTATGCTAGTATTTAAGGCAACAGTCTATTTTAGCAAGTTGCATGCCAATATTCCTGAACAACTAGCTTTCCCTTTTTCTTGATATATTATATTATAATATAGATATAAGAATGCAGTAGCTCAACTTGTGTGTTCAGTGCAGTGCATGATAACAGTATCTCCCTGTTAAGATCATGTACTTTATAACACTTTTTACCTTTTGGAAGACATGGTAAAATGCTTACCACAGAAAGAAAGAAAGAGTATGTATTTTAGAATTCTGTGCAGTTAAATACAGGAAAATTACTAATTAGACTGGTGTATGGGTGTATATGTATACACACACACACACACACACACACACACACACATATATATATATATATATATATAGAGAGAGAGAGAGAGAGATGTATATATACCTATATCAATCTATATCTATGACAAAACCAATTTAATAAACTTGTTACTATCATGATCTTGAGCCAGAATTTCTTCTCTTAGACCAATCTATAATGATATTGCATATTCCACTCCAAAGACATAGCCAATATATTAGCAGGCAAATGCAGTGTTAACGTTACCCAAACAGCCACATTGTTGCCTCTAGTATTCATGAAAATTTACTTTTCCCTGAAATTTTCTTGGATCAAGTCTTAAAGTCCCTGTCAAAGACTAAAAAATGAATGCTTCCATGAAGCGAGACAAAATACTTGGCTGCATCCTTATAAGTGCCAAGTATGTGTTATCTGAGCCTCTACTTAAACTTTTCAACCTCAACCTATCCAAATAGTTTGTGCTTGATGTGGCCACTCTACAGATCCAATTACAGGCCCATCAGTCTCACCACTCTTAATTGCAAAGCCAGTGAATGTGTCATAACAGAACTCATTTATGCAGACACATGCAGATTAACTGATCTAGATCACAATCAGTTTGGGTTTTTGAAGGTAACGTCTAGTCTCCTGAAGCTAGTAAGCTTCTTTGAAAAAGATACAGAGACTGTGGGCAGTGATCACTCGGTGCACACTACTTATCTCAATCTGTCCAAGGCTTTTAACAGTATCCCCATGCTATTAAGAAGACTTAAGACTCGCTATCCACCAGATTTCAGGCTGCAAAAGTTGCTGGTACCATCTATGAGTGTAAAATTTTAACTAGTGGGGTACCTTAGGGATCAGTGCTGGGATCTCTTCTAGTTTCAATTATTTTGTGGGCATCTTGTCCACTTTCCCAGAAGTGTAGTTGACCAAGTTTGCTGATGACTGTAAACTGGGCACTGTTATCCTCTCTTCCATTAATACTAAAGATCTCCAGCAAAGCCTATAATACGCACTTACCTGGTGTACTGATAATAGTCTCAAGTTAAAGGCAAAAAACTGCAGCAGAGTGACATCCAGTAATAGAGCTGTGGCTACTTCATATGTTTTAAATGGTGCTCCTTTTCAGACAGACATGGTCATAAGAGACCTGGGAACTTAAGTGCACAATTCTTTCTCATTCTGTCACCATGTTTCCAAGTGGAGAGCATCCAAAAATATCTCACAGCAGCAAACATTTAGACAGTTAAGGAATACTACTAAAAAAGCTATACTGACTGACAAAAAAAACTACTATTGTAAACTAGAGCAATCTCACCATAACAATCCACAAAAATTCTGGTCTTGCATTAATAGACTCCTTCACACAGGGCACTCCAGTACACTACCCCCTCTAGGGACTGATAACAATACCTCCCTTCAAACTGCCACTGCCTTCAATACCTTCTTCACAGACACCATAAAATCTCTAGCCTACCAACTGTCCACAAACAACTCTAATCTCCAGACCTCTTTACCTAATACTGTCTCCCGGCATTCCAAATACAACCCATCGCTACCTCGTACATCCAAAAACTTATATATAAAGTTAAGCCATGTACCCCCTCTGCAGACCAAATACCAACTGAATACCTGCAAAAAGCAGCCAAAGCATTGGCTTATCCTGTATCCATCCTTATAAACAGAATGATAAATGAAGGAACCATTCCAGATATCTGGAAAATCTCCCACATTATCCCTCTACATAAAGGTGGAAACTCCAATGAGTATTCCAACTACAGATCTATAGCACTCTTATCACCCTTAGCAAAAGTTATGGAAAAATGTATTCACCATCAACTTATTAACCACCTAACCCAACATAATATACCAGCTAAGTGTCAGCATGGCTTCAGGCCATTTCATAGTACCACCACAGCCCTCCTATTTTTCACCGACTCTATCAATAAAAACCGTAACAACATCCTCTCATCTGCACTCTTTATTGATCTGTCAAAAGCCTTTGACATGGTCAACCACCCCCTACTCCTAAAACTCTTGAATCCCTTGCTCTTGACACCAAGGCGGTTCTCTGATTTACGTCCTACCTTAACAATAGGAAATAAGCAGTCCTTTTGGAGAATAAACTATCTTCCCACCTGCCAGTCTCCCTTGGAGTCCCTCAGGGCTCCATTCTCAGTCCACTTCTATTCTCAGTATTCATCAACGACCTTTATTTAGCGATCCATCAAGCTACTTGCATACAATATGCAGATGATTCCACACTCATATGTTCTGCCAACTCCACATCTGAACTACAATCCCTAACTCAGACAGTATTCAACTCAGTCGAGGCATGGTTCCTAAAACATTGCCTCCTCTTGAATGCCAAAAAAAACAAGTTCTTACTCTTTACACCTAACAGTAAGTTCCTCCCCAATCAATTTCTCTATCAAATCAAATAATGGCACCATTATAACCCCTGACTCTACCACTGAACTATTAGTAGTCTTAATTGACAATAAACTTACATTTGACAATCATATAAATAACGCTATAAAAACTGTAAATAGAAAATCGGGCTCCCTATATAGAATAAAACCCTTCTTAACACCAACAGCCAGAACTACAGTTGCCCACTCCCATTTAATCTCCACTCTTCTTTATGCTCCCCCTATATATACTAACCTAAAGAAAAATAATCTCACTAAACTAACTCCTATAATAATATTGCCAGGTTTGCCACTGGGAACCCATTTAGAACTCACCACTGTCTGAACCTAAAGCGGCTTGACTGGCTTGAACTAAAAAACATTCTGATACTTTCCCAACTTACTATTGTTCATAGGATATTCTACCAACCTAAGAACACACCGATACTCTCTAACCTTATTACCCCCTAACTACTGGCTAGCATTACCAAGTCTAATAACTTGGCAGGTGACTCCTTGTTTTCTAATACAGCTGGAAAATATTGGAACATGTTGCCATCAGATCTAACGGCACTTCCCTCCTTCCCATCTTTAAGCAAAGGCTGAAGCAACATCTTAAAACACACTGGTTATGTCCTTACTGTTACCCTGACTAATTGGCTGCATTCTCTTTTGCCATTTTCTCTATCCTGCCTCCCCTCACCTTTTTAACACTACTTACCCCTGAGTAGCGGTAATTATTTTAAATTATTTCCTGCAAATAGGATATGAAATAACTGTGAACATATTGTAAACAACTTCACATACCTTACTGTATGAGTATCTTATTCCTCTCAAAGTTTTTGTATTTCTTAATTAGCTTACTTCTCTGTAGCTAAGGCTCTCTAATTATTTTTAACTAATGTATTTCTTTGTATTTGTGTAAATAATTCTCTTTGAATATGGTATCTTCTTAGATAGTATGACTTTGTAACTTCTGTTCTCTCATGTATTATTGTCTTACATTTTTATTTTTTTCTCTTATAATCGTGCATTATAAACATTTAAATGTTACTGTGGAGCTTTTCTCCCCGGACCTCTGCTGAAAATGGAAATATATCCAGATGGACTAGCCCAGTTAACAAATGTAAAATAAATAAATAAACAAATAAATAAATAAATAAATGATAGTTAGGAAATCCTTCTATCTAGTCTGCTTATTTTTTAAGAATTGTCTTCAAGATCCAAATAAGTTATCCTGCCATTGTGCTATTCTGTTATCAGACCCATGAGTGAATAGTACACTCCCTTTGATATGTATAAATTGAAGTACATAGCTCAACTAGAAAAGCCCCATAAAACCTTACCAAGAAAATCTAAGGCCTTAAATATTTCAACTAATATGATAGATTAACACAACTCACATTATACTCGGTAGCCTACAGGTTGCTGCGCCAAGGTGATATGTGTCTTTCTTTTGAAGGCATGCAGCGCATAGTCCTATTTGATCTTCTGTTTCATTGCAAAACCAGTGGTTTTACAAATATTTACACTTGGGTCCAACATCTACACCAATGAGTAAACAAGGCTCACTAGAGAGATATGTTCCTAACACAACATATGACCCACCTGTAGAACAAGTTACCACTAAAGTTCAAACCCAGTACTACTTTTACTACCCTTTAAGACTAGTCTTGATGACTGGATGGGTAGATGCAAATTTACACTAGAACTGTAATGTACAGCCATAGTAAATGTGGGAGCTATGCACTATTAAGGGCTTTAAAATGGAGGTCCAAACTTTTAAGTATGTCTGCTTAAAGGTGGATATGGCTAGGCACCATATAGTCATTGTGATAGTTTGCCTAGTATTCCTTCTGTGTTCCTATATATTATAAACAGTGCAGCCAGAGTGACTCTTGTGAGAGTTGCATTTGCAAGTGATATCACACATATTGCTAGATAACTTGCACAGAGTGCTGGCATTCGGATAAAGCATTACTGTGAAGATAATGTTTTAAATGCATGCAGAATTTTGGATTAGGAGATATTTCTTATAGATTGGCAGGCACATATTCCTTTAATTTAAGGCTTATTGAGGAGATCTGAGCATTGTAGTTTAGTTTTAGGAGCGTATAGGATGAGACCTGTCTGCCTTTGATTTCTGATGTTGAATGAAAGTGTTCTCTTATTAGTTTGGCTGCAGAACAGGAAACTGTGTGGGTATACAGGAATTTAAAAAATTGACAACATAGGAGCAGGTTAGCCATTTTGTTTTTGGTAGTCTTGTGCAGTGGTGCTCATGCTTTTGAGGGGATGGATGTGATGAACCTGCACATTCTGTTACTGACTGCCTAATTGTGCAGTTTATTTTTGAGGCATATACTATTACTGGGATTTATGTTCTACCTGGACTAGTAGAATGCCTTTGCCTATTGCTGTTCTAGACTACTTGTAAAGAAGAGTGAGATTTCTTTGATCCAGAATAGGAAGGCATTAAGCACAGTTTGTATGTATAGGCTGTAATTAAGGTATTAGTCTAGTCAAATTCCTAGGTATTTAAATGAAAGGCATTTTTTCTAACCCAGCTTTATTATGTTCAAAGATAAGTAATGGTGGGGGTTTAAGCAGCAGTGCCTATGGAAATGATTCAGTGACATTTGCACTAAATCACCTCATTAATATAAATGATAAAATTTAAACCACGTATAGAGCAATAATAATTGTAGTCACTATACTGTGGGAGACAGAAGCAATGTAGAGAACTAGAATGCAACATACAGGACAACTGGTAATGGACCTCAGGACAGTAGGGTGCATATAAGGGGTGTGGAATCAACAGGACCAGATAATAGCAGTACAATAAGTGGAGTAACGGAGCACAACAATATGCCAAATTAGTGCCTTGTATGGGGGACTCAGTATGTCAGGAAGCAGAGCATGACAGTATGTCAGATTACTCTTGTGCTATAAGGAGGGATACCATACCTGCATAGAGATCATCACACCTGACACAAGAAGATGGTGGGTAGAGATACCACTGCAATTCCTCCATGCAGTATGTGGCACATGGTATGACTGTTGACAGCAGAATAATACACAAGTGTGTTACCAAGAAAGGGAGGGAGACCAACAGTGCTGAGACCACTGGTGTCTATCAAGGACAGATGTGCATACATAAACAATGAACTTTTTGTGCTCCTCACAGTTGTAAACATCCTCTCATAGGATTGAAGGAATGTCAGATTATCAAAAAGTTCACCTTTGTGGGAACTTTGATGTTACTAGAGGCCCTTATCAAACATGGTACATGTATCCTTGACAGTGACAAAGCAGACAAGGGATTCTGGAGCCAGGAGTGGCAAGGAGAGGTGGATGACATCAGTACTGTGGAAGACCATAGCAGGATTACAACTCAGGTGTATTGCAGGGTCACTGATATGAACTTGCATGCCAAGACCAAAACACAAGATATTGCCAAGTAGAAGATAACCATAGGTGGAATACCACAAACACAGAGATAGAGGAGTTCTTGTTATCCCTGTCCAGAGCAGGTAAAATATGCTTAATTACAGGTGGTGATTTTGTAATGGCAGCTGGTCTGTGGATGACTGGACATTTCCATGGTGGACACAGCACAATAACAGTACACTGTTCAAGTAGAGTGACCCACTAGTGAGTATGCTGTGTTCTGCAGAACAACTTTGTGTATCTGCTGGCCATGTAAGCAGGAACTGCAGCTGTGACCATCAGCACTACATTATTAGCTTGCAGCTGTATGTGTGCCATGAGTCAGTGGTAGTGATTCATATGTGATAAGATGAACTGGTGCAGATGGTGGCTGAATTAAATAAAAGAATACAAAGCCCCATGCATGGAAGTTGTAAGCGATATCTCCCCAGTTTTTTATTTTTTATTAATTTAGTTAGTTAGTTAAATGCCATTTTACACTGTTTTGCATCGTGAAAATGGTATTTACCAAGCTGTTCTTTTTGGTTTCAGTTTGGACCTGTGTAAAGTAATATTAGTTTTTTTTTCCAGCCAGTCTAATTACAGTTTATAGTTGTTGACCCTCTGAACTTTGATCTGTGACACGTGCTTAAATCATTTAATAATGGCTCACCAGTGAGATAATGAGGTTTCTGTATGCAGACAGTGAAGTAAGTAGATAGATGGGAAAATTCACAGACAATGGCCAGCTATGTGTACAAGAGTTACAACAGACTTTGCCTGTGATGGAAAATCATGCATTATTGAGAAATCTATCAGCCCATTGAATTTCCAAGGAAATATCTTTCAGATCAAGAGAATGCATCCTACAATTGTACTCTTCCCTTACCAGACCCATCATCCAATAGAATGCCCCCTTTGGCATGTACAAATCCAAACATATCACACAACTGAAAATGCCTGAAAAATTTCTAACCAATAGAATGAAATGTTACAAATCCCTCGGCTATCCTGATATATTACTATGCCTCTCCTTATACACAGTAGCTTACTGGCTGTGACTTATGTCTTATTTGTTTTGAGCCATGAAAGACTTTTATTTCTTCATAAAACCAATTGTTCTACTATCACCTGCACTATTGACCTAAATCATACCTCAGTCTCATCTGTCCAGATTTTTGCAAAATGTCTAGACTTTTAACTCATATTTTTGGTCTGTTCCTCATAAAATTTGTGTTTTTAGGGATATCATTGAAAAATGAAGTCACTAAATAATGATAGCCAGTTGAGATTCAGACTTCATAACTGCAGAAAATGCATGCTAATGCAAAACCTGTTATTCTGTTAACTTTCTAAGTTTATGAGCAATATTTTAAAAAGTCCCTATTTTGGGCCTTTGTCCCCCATTATTTCTGGCTTGTTCCAGATTTCTTGCTGTAAGAAGTTGAGAGGTATGATTTAAACCAACACCAGTGAATAACCAAGATTTAGTGAGTAGGTGGGGTCCTGTCTTAAGGTATTCTCAGCCTATGATATAAGTTACTACTGAAGGTCAAGCAAAGTACTACGTTAGTCATTTTTAAGCCTAGTCTTGATAACCAAGTTTGTAGATAGTCTTACACAATGGTCATCATGTATAGCCCTCATTGATTTCAGAGCTGTGCAGTATTAAAAGCTTGAAAAGGTTGTCAAGGATGTTTAAGACCATCTGTTTAAATGTGTGCATTGCCAGGCATCTTATAATCTTCATGTTTACTTGCCAGATATTGTTATGATGTTTCTATGTTCCAGTCTGACCATGATCAAACAACGATTGTGCTTGTGTGTTACTGCTTGACAGGTTAATACACATATTTCCACATTAAAATACTGGCTGGACAGTTTTTTTTTTTTTTCGGAATGTAGTTTGGCTGTACAAAGATCAAATTGTGCAGAGGTTCATATGCAAGTACTTCTCCCCATTTGCATAGATGCAGATAAATACATATGTGTGAAACATAATGCTGTGTGTGCCTTAAGATGTGTGAGTATTGTGAGTGCTCGTGGAAGTTCTGAGAATTTTAAGCACAGTGTTCAGAATAGCTAAACTTTAATCTTGAATAACAGAAATGTATACTGCCTCTAATACTAAGATATCTCAGACTGTTTCCTTTTCTGTGAGGTACAGCAATTTAAGTATAAGGACTTGAATAGCTGCAGAGCATCACATATGTATGAGATGCATTGCTGTGAAGATATTATATTTATATTGTTTACTAAGGCTTGTGTCTTGAGGGTACCTGTTAAATGTCTAAATCAATTAAATATAATCCTCAGAATGGAAAAAACTTAAGTATTTTTATGATAATGTATACTAACTGTGAAACTGCAGTATCTTGATGTATTGTCCCTTAACTGAGATAAGGCAGTATTAGAGTTAGTAAATATAAATAGTGTGTGTGGGGATGGACACTGGGGGTGAAAGGGCAAAACAATAAAATTGTAAAAGTGACTTTTGGAATTCACTTCCTTTTTTGGGGGAGTTACAGTTTTAATGACAGTGTGTTGGTATTTGCAATACTGGATTTCAAATTTTCAGAAGGAAGTCAGTAGATAGTTCACTGGTGTATTTTTTTTCTGCTCAAAAGCCCTACAGAGTTGTTGTTGTTGTTGTGTCTTTCGGCTTTTCCCTGTTAGGGGTCGCCACAGTGGAACTCCGGTCCACTAATGATTAGCAGTTGATTTTTACGTGCTGAGTTGCCAGCCCTAATGCACAACCTTCAACAAAGGTACGCCCATTCACGCACGTCTCCATGCAGAAGACGCTCTAGCTAAGAGTCGAACCGGTCAGCGTCTTACTGTGAGGCGACAACGCTACATGAAACAGTTTTATGAATCCTTTCCTAGTTCTTGTTCCTATTGTTCAGATCAAAGGTTCATAGGCATATACTATGCTAATGACCACTAGGGCCTTTATAAGCCTAGCTGTACAACTCAACCTAATTGGGCCTTCATGTATCTATTTGAGGAGTATATTAGTTAGGAGGATGCTAATGGTTTAGTGTGCGTTGGGGAGTTATGTTAATTAGGGAAAATTAATTGCCAGCCTATGTCTATGAAAGACATGGGGTCATACTGGGGGTGAATTTTCGATTTCCCATCCAGTGTTCAAGGTTACTGTATGTTTGAATAGAGTAGAGATGGATTCTGCTTCACATGAATAGGGAAAATTTCAAATACAAAGGGATTTAAACCCTGAACCATTGGCATTCGAAACCACTAGCCATTTACACTCACTGACAAGTTAAACGATTCAAATCCTATTCCTTTTTCAAATACATAAATCATGTTGGATCTAGGACTGTTAAACGAAACTTCAACATCCCGAATCCACAATAACTGAACACACTTTAAAGAAAGCGCTTTCATTGAAAAAGCGCTTTCATTAAAGTATGTTACAAAAAAACAAACAAAAAAAACAAAAAAACAATAAATCTACTTTTATGCATGGTGGCAAGCCCTCCTGCACCACCCATGTAGGGGGCTGTGCCCCCCACACCCCCCTACTTTAATATTTTCACTCTGAGGTCGCACTACAGTGGGGAAAAGGGAATTTTCCCTTAACCGCACAGTAGTACAACCTGCACAAAGAGCATACTTATCCAAAAGTGCTGCTTCGGTGAACAGCATTTTCAGTTGAGTATGTTCATTGATTTCTGCTTCGGCAGAAAGTACTGTCGGGGATCAGTACAAATCCCATCATGTTAGCCCTCGGTATCAGCCTCACCATCTTTTCTTTCAAAAAGCTAAATGTACGATTCCATCTTCACAGAAACAGCAGTCCTTCATACTAGGTTATGCTAACACTCCCAAGTCACTCAGAGGTTCCATCAGCACCATTATAAACCTTAGCTGCAGTACTTCACATCATTTCATACAGCAGTCAAAGTATTTGCAAAGTCCTCAGCATTCTCATTTATAAACAATAACTGCCATAATTTGTTCTGTAAAATACTTCACATCATTTCATTGTGAGGAGACTCGGAATAACTTCTTTAAATCAGATGAGTTATGCATTTGATGCCTTATTTTTGTTAGATATAATAATTTAGCATGGGAAAATAAGGTGGCAAAATCCCTCAGAATTGTGTGTGTGTGTGTGTGTGTGTGTGTGTGTGTGTGTGTGTGTGTGTGTGTGTGTGTGTGTGTGTGTGTGTGTGTGTTTGTGTCTGCGTGTTACAGCTTACTGCATGTCATCCTTGTATGGTAGTTTATGCAATACATATTACAAGAGTTCAGATAAAAAAGAAAGTGACTCACTGGGATAAGCTCTAATAGCAATAGGTAATGCAGGATTTATACTTAATGCTTTTGTCAGACCTGATGGGTTTAACACTGTGGTCTAACTTCTGCTCTTTGAGGTAGATATCACTATGTACAGTGTTCAGTATTAATTACTGCTTAATTTGGCCTTTTCATAGTTACATACTTAGTTTTTCTATGTTCCCTTTCTCTACTATTGTCTGGTAACCATCAAACACTTGTCCTGCCTATTCACTCCTCATGGGTGAGAATGAGCTGAAGGTACAGTCGTACAGGGCACGTTAGGCAACCAATAAGCTTTTGGTTAGTACAGTTCTAACCCTATCATTTAGCCAGTGGAAGCAGAACCTGTATCACTGCAGGAACCCCTACACTTTCCCTCTACAAGTGCATGATCCGATGTACTTGTAACAAAGGCTACTGTGATGAAGCTCTTTGAGGTATTTGCTCATCCTCAGGTCATTTTATGACCTGCTTCCAGACATTAAAAAAGATTTTGGCACCCTCAGATCCAGACCACCCCCTTTTTCCAGATAGGCCTTCCGATTCTGTCCTTGCTACCTGTAACTGATTTATAAGCCATTAGTCAGACCTGGGTTACTTAAATTGTAATCAGGGCTTCATGGCTCTTTCCCTATAGGACTGGTTATGATTACTCACATGCAAACTGAGAATGTGCAAAGGACTTGACTAATCTGCAAATACACAAAAAACCAAAGACAAGCAAAGAATAATCCACGACCTTGAAGAAAGGAACCAGAACTCTGCTAAAGTCCACAAGGCTGTATTTTTATTTCTGAAGTGTTCCAAAAGTCACAGATAAAATCACACTGAAGTATTCCAAAAATCACAGATAAAATCACACAAGCGCTTTCGCTCAGGCAGTCCTGAGCTTTATCAAGTGAAAACAAAATGCAGTATGCAGTAACCTCCATTAAATAGCCTAGCAATTATACAATTAATTAATTAGTAAGTCTAGTACTAAGGTGTGGTGCTTTGGAGTTGGATGTTAAAAAATTTAGTCATTATACCCTATACACTTTCAGATGTGGTGCCTGTGCCCAATGTCATGCCATATCTAAAGAAACAGCACCATACCTCCCGTCTAGGAACTACAAGATACACCCCACTGGATTTTACACCTGTGCCTCTAGAGGGGTCGTATACTTGGGGATGTGCACCAACTGTCAAAGTTTCTATGTGGGCAAAACTGAGAGGGAATTAAGGAAACGTATCTACGAGCATCTTTATGACATGACCAGGAAGAAGGAAAACAATGCCTTCTATAAACACTCACTCTCCTGCCCAGATCCCAAAATTCAGTTTCTAGTTCTGGAACAGGTTGAGCCAGATGCAAGAGGTGGTGACTGGGAATCCACCTTGGGCTACCGTGAACTATTATGGCAGTTGAGACTGAATGCAGGGAAGCCACCAGGTCTGAATGGGACGATCAGCATTAAACCGGTCCTCAAGCTTAGGAGGGCTAGGTTATAACTCTCATACTTGACCCCTTCATACTACAGCATCCCCACACAGCATATTAAATTACTGAACATCCACGGTTTTAGGATTCTGACTAATAAATCAAATTCTATATGAAATGGTATATGGATGGGCATCAAAAATATCTCACGCACATTTTATTGCATGTCTTTATCAGTGCAAAGTAATAATAAAAAGAAAAAAGTTTTTAACAATTCACTGACAATCCAAACACATCTTTAAGCATATTCCTTAACAATCTACAACCCCAACCAGACTTCAGACTTTTATGTTCTGAAACCTAGGAAACTGGTATTTTAAAATGTTTTTTATGATTAGTCATTTTTATTTAAGTGCAGATGTTGTTGCAAACATTTCATTTTTTGAGTTGGTATAATGACTAACTTTTTTAACATCCAACTCCAAAGCACCACACCTTAGTACTAGACTTACTAATTAATTAATTGTATAATTGCTAGGCTATTTAATGGAGGTTACTGCATACTGCATTTTGTTTTCACTTGATAAAGCTCAGGACTGCCTGAGCGAAAGCGCTTGTGTGATTTTATCTGTGATTTTTGGAATACTTCAGTGTGATTTTATCTGTGACTTTTGGAACACTTCAGAAATAAAAATACAGCCTTGTGGACTTTAGCAGAGTTCTGGTTCCTTTCTTCAAGGTCGTGGATTATTCTTTGCTTGTCTTTGGTTTTTTGTGCATTACTTCACTTGATCCTGTCTGCCATGGCCAATGGAGAAGAAACCTTTAACCCAGGAGAAACTCCTGAAATGCTGAAAACACTACAAATGATCTTCCGTGAGCAGAGCGGAGTTCAACCAAGTACTGGTTGCACTCAAGGAGCTCACTAACTTGCTGAAACCCACCACGGCTGCTTCACCAGGGCTAGCTTGCAACCAGCAGCAAGCACTACAAAACAACTTTGGATTACTGGTAATTGCGGACCCGGAAGAGGGTACAAGCTCCACTATATCCTCCACGGACATGTCTGGCGCGGATCCAAAAGAAACAACTTTACTCGCCGCCATGAAGCTACCAGAGCTCCTGAAACAAACGTACAACCAGGGACCAATGGAACTAGTAATCCTGCTCTGAAACATAGAAACAAGGATGTAAACTTTACAAAATGGGCTGGACAACGCTTCACCTTTTCTAAAGGTAGTAACAACACTAACAATTTTTCTAACTTTGATCAGAGCATGGACTTGTTCAAGGACAAATTATACTCCTTAAGGAGTACACAGCTAGAGATAGACTATTTGAATGAATGTCTGAGAGTAAAACGTGTCCCGAAAAGGCTACGCTTTTTTAAATTTCCAAACAATGTTCAGTATGGTACTGATTATTATTTTAACTTGTGTGAGATTTTTGATAAAGCTAGATTGGAGATGTTGCATTTAATGGTAGGGGAATATGAACTGAAAGCACAAGCATTAATGACTGAGCTAGACACTTTAAACAATGAGTTAACATCTAGTACTAATTTTAGTGCTTTTAAATCAAACTATGACAAGGTTTTTGATAATGTTGATGTTTTTTGTGATAAGATTCTTAACAGAAAACTAAGAAAATTAGAACGTGATCTCATCGAATACAGGGATGGCCTTGCCTACCCTAGCCCCAATGGTTACAATAAAACTTCTTCCAAAAACAACACCACAAACACAGATAGGGCTAGTGACACATATGACAGACAAGAGGAACCTCTTAGAAGAAGTGAAAGGCTAGCAGAGAAGAACAGAAGGGGTACTAACAACCAGGATTTTCAGCAGAACCCGGCCAGACCGGGGTTTGGGGACAGAGACAAAGACAGGCACCGAGGTCTTGGAATTTTGTTCACTAACAAACCACCACACACCCACTACCCTAACATCCCTGGATGACCCTACAACTGACCAAGCCCCAAATCTGGGTTTACACAACCAAAACCCTACTAATATTGAGGGTAACTGCACTATTTTAAGGAGAAACAACTTTGCCATATACAATTACACGGACATGAACCTTCCTACAAATGCTTTTGATATTTTCACCCGAGGGTTACATTTTGTCCCAACTAAACCCATGAATTTAACACAAGCTCTGATAGATTTAAAAATGTTTACCAGAGCTTTAAATTTAAATTTGATTTTTAAAGGGCAAACACTTAATGCAGCAGGCCCAACGCTGCATACAAGTCTCTTTAACCCCCCACTACACCCAATAATTCTCTTCTTTGAAAAGTTAGTGGAGAATGACTTCAGGAAAGTATATAATAATCAAGAAATTCTACTTCATCCAAATTTTTCTGAACAAGAAATGAATTTTATTGAACACTTGCATGAAGAAAAAATCAGGGTCATGAAACCTGATAAAGGAGGAGGAATTGTCCTTATGTTCTCAGAGGACTACGAAGCCCACATGCACATTATGTTGCAGAATAACGAACAATACGAGACGGTTTCACGAAACGAGATCAATATAGCCTTTGCTGAGATTAAGTACTATCTTACTGACCTTCTATTACAACAGGCCATCAATGAAAAGGTCTATAACTATTTACATGTGGAAAAGCTCAGAATACCAGTCATCTTTGGGATACCTAAAACCCATAAAGGAATAAATCCACTACAATTCCGGCCGATTGTATCAGGAGCAGGTGGAGTGACTGAGCCCCTGGGAAAATTTATTGATTACATGACTAAAGAATACACATCTTTATTGTCCCACGTTTGCAGGGATTCTTGGCACTTCCTCCGGGACATTCCCACCTCTTGCTACTCCCCAGACACCTTAATGGTCACAGTGGACATCAAAGATCTGTTTTCCAGCATCCCTCATCAAATAGGTTTGGAATGGTTTGCCCAATTTCTAGGCCAGAAGACAACCCTTAGTAACAAAATGTCCAACTTGCTCACCGAAATGATGGAGATGGTTTTGTCCAACAACTTCATCTTTTTTAATGGTGAATTATACCGGCAACGCAAGGGGTTGCCATGGGGGCATCTTGTGCATCCTTCTACGCAAATGTAATATTGCACATGTGGGAGCATACATTCGTTCTAATACCCCCATGGAAAGATCACATTCTGTTCTACAGACGCTATTTGGATGACATCTGTATTTTATGGTCTGGCTCTGAAGGAACCTATCTGAATTCCTTATACACATCAATTCAACAACGAATTTCCTACAATTCACACACACAGTGGATCAGCACGAACTTCATTATCTGGACATTACTCTTTACAAGGACTACAATCAGAAAACTTTCCATTCCAAACTACATCGCAAGGCAACATTTTCCAACTCCTTGCTACACTTTGAAAGTGCCCACCCACCATATCAAAAGAGGGGGATCATTAAGGGGCAGCTCATCAGAGCAAGTAGAATATGCAGTACGGAGAAAGATTTTGATTCTGAGGTGGAATTTTTGAAAAAGCTTTTTTTGGAGAGAGGTTACCCTCTGGAACTATTTATAACTCTAGCAGCAGAGGTAAAATCTGCACGGCATTCCCTCTACAAACCAATACTAGGGGGGGGGTTTGTACCAGTGACCAACAATACACAAAACAAGGATACTGTTCACACTAACAGTTTTGCACACACATACTCATCAAATTCCTATGAATTGGAAGAAACAATCTTACATCACTGGCCGGTTTTAACCCTCTTTGAAGAACTAAAAGACTATATACCACCTAAACCCAGTTTTGTTCGTAAAAGAGGGGCCAATCTAAAGGAATTATTTGAAAGAAATCAAAGAAAAAAGATGAAGGTAAAACAACCAAGGCTGGGCACTTTCAGATGTGGTGCCTGTGCCCAATGTCATGCCATATCTAAAGAAACAGCACCATACCTCCCGTCTAGGAACTACAAGATACACCCCACTGGATTTTACACCTGTGCCTCTAGAGGGGTCATATACTTGGGGATGTGCACCAACTGTCAAAGTTTCTATGTGGGCAAAACTGAGAGGGAATTAAGGAAACGTATCTACGAGCATCTTTATGACATGACCAGGAAGAAGGAAACCAATGCCTTCTATAAACACTCACTCTCCTGCCCAGATCCCAAAATTCAGTTTCTAGTTCTGGAACAGGTTGAGCCAGATGCAAGAGGTGGTGACTGGGAATCCACCTTGGGCTACCGTGAACTATTATGGCAGTTGAGACTGAATGCAGGGAAGCCACCAGGTCTGAATGGGACGATCAGCATTAAACCGGTCCTCAAGCTTAGGAGGGCTAGGTTATAACTCTCATACTTGACCCCCTTCATACTACAGCATCCCCACACAGCATATTAAATTACTGAACATCCACGGTTTTAGGATTCTGACTAATAAATCAAATTCTATATGAAATGGTATATGGATGGGCATCAAAAATATCTCACGCACATTTTATTGCATGTCTTTATCAGTGCAAAGTAATAATAAAAGAAAAAGTTTTAACAATTCACTGACAATCCAAACACATCTTTAAGCATATTCCTTAACAATCTACAACCCCAACCAGACTTCAGACTTTTATGTTCTGAAACCTAGGAAACTGGTATTTTAAAATGTTTTTTATGATTAGTCATTTTCATTTTTATTTAAGTGCAGATGTTGTTGCAAACATTTCATTTTTTGAGTTGGTATAATGACTAACTTTTTTAACATCCAACTCCAAAGCACCACACCTTAGTACTAGACTTACTAATTAATTGTATAATTGCTAGGCTATTTAATGGAGGTTACTGCATACTGCATTTTGTTTTCACTTGATAAAGCTCAGGACTGCCTGAGTGAAAGCGCTTGTGTGATTTTATCTGTGATTTTTGGAATACTTCAGTGTGATTTTATCTGTGACTTTTGGAACACTTCAGAAATAAAAATACAGCCTTGTGGACTTTAGCAGAGTTCTGGTTCCTTTCTTCAAGGTCGTGGATTATTCTTTGCTAATCTGCAAATACATCGTTAATAGCTGTGACATTAGAAACTATCATCCATGATTGTGCCTGTGAGTGATATGGATATGTGCACACTATTCATTTATTCATGCCATATGCTTCTAATTGATAAGCAAGCTTCAGGAAAATAAATATAAATAGATAGGCAGATAGATAGACAGATAAATAGGTGGACAGATAGATGTACACACACACACACACACACACACACACACACACACACACACACAAAACGTGCATGGATATTAATATATAGAAAGATAGACTTATATATATATATAGATATATATACATATATATATATATATATATATATATATATATATATATATATATATATATATATATATATATATATACAGTGTGTGTGTATGTGTGTGTGTGTATGTACCTATATCTATATCTAGCTATATATCTATAGATATTATAATTAGTATCTATGGCCAGGATGTAAATTAAAAAAAAAGAATATATGCAAGCACTATAAGATGGAACAAAATATTTCAAAGCAGAATGGTTCAAGGCTGGAAAAGGAAAGCAGCTGATCTTAACTAACCAGTCACAATATTTTTCTAGGTCTGAAGTGAAGAAGGATTTAGATTTGACAGAAAAAAATGTTCTTTTTTTTAATTTTTTAAGACACAAGGCACACAGGTTTATTAAAGTTTACTTTTTGTATGAGGATCAAATATAAAATGAAGTCATTTTAGAAGAAAAAATTGACCTTCTCATTACTACAAATAGGTCTTAAAATTAGATATTTTCCCTGGAAAGTTTCAAATATCCCTACAGGAAATAAGATACGAATCACAATATACAAACAAATTTGGCTGGTAAAATAAAGTGATTAACCTGTGAAGGTAAAACTATGGTAGCTGGAGAGTTAGAAATGGGCTTTTTATATTTTGACAGTTTACAAAAATCCTCCTGCCATCCTAGCTGCTGAAGGAAAATATAGTCGGTATTTCATATGTAATATTCTTATAGAGTTTGCTGGGTAAAATTGATTGAAGCTTAAGCCATATTCCTAAATGCAGAACCAACCTGTCACTGTCTAAGCTGCAGAAATAGTGTTCCGTGAGTACTTGGTAGAGCTGGAGGCATAGATGAATTGTTTTGTGGGACAGGGACATGTTAAATATAAAGGCTATTAATGCATGCGATCCTGTCAGTGACAAGTTAGAATGGCATTTCAATTTCTTCTTTATAGGAGTGCAGTCATTTCAAACGAATGCTTTTAAAATTGCAAAGCAACAGGGAATATTATCAACTGAATGTGCTACTTGATTTTTTTTTTTCTAAGGATATTATATTCCTGTGATTTGGGGTGGGTACCACATTATGAAATTGTATATAAGCACAGTTTCAGTCTATTGCTATAGCAGTTGTGATTTGCAGGCTCACTTTTACAAGTAAAGTAGGGAATTGTGATTTATTAACCTGTTATTTTCCTAACAATAAATACCATAAAATTCTTTGTGTGCCACTATAACTCAATTTTCAAATGAAAAATATTTTTTTGTCTTCTTTTTTTTTTCTGTCTTTGAACTTCAATACAATTTTATGAATAAAAGAATAAGACTAAAAATGAAGCACACAGAAGCAAATGTGCGCGTGCACGCCCGCGCACACAGACACACACACACACACACACACACACACACACACACACACACACACACACACACATACACACACACACACACACACACACACACACACACACTCAATCCACCCATAACAAAGTTTAATGCTATGAGTTATTTTTATTTGAACAGTGATTGATAATAAATGCCATGCCTTGTATTTTTGTGTTTGTCAGTAAATGACCTGTTTCTTTCAATTGTGTTCTTTTCTGCTAAATAATAAGCGTACCATGTGATGCAGAAATACCCATTTTAATCCATTTAATTTGCCTGAATACTTGGGGTAATGGCTTCCTACTATGGCAATCCCTTTCGAGAACCTTTATTTTGTGTAATTTGTGTTAGAAGGAGTGAGTTTTAATTGCAATTCTCCTATAATATTGGTTATTATGGGAGGGGTTCTGACAAGAGAAGACTTTGATGTCCTCTGCTTGTCATACTGGGACATATCCATGGATGAGAAGCATTTATATTGTACAT
Source organism: Protopterus annectens (assembly GCF_019279795.1). NCBI lineage: Eukaryota > Metazoa > Chordata > Ceratodontiformes > Protopteridae > Protopterus > Protopterus annectens. The sequence goes on along the minus strand of NC_056736.1, from coordinate 122,611,808 downwards.
CATGCTCAATATTGAATCTGAAGTCTAAACATTATAAAATGATTTAACAGTTTTGATAAGAATTACATATATTACCAGAAACAATAGCAATGGCACATACCTGTGTTAATGGTTTAATAGTTAACATTCTAGATGCATCCTTGTAAATGTAGATTAGCATGCACAAGTAGAGGAACTCTTTAAACTGCATAGCGGAAAAATAACCAAATGTACCTCACTGTAGAATATTTACTCTTCACAATGTGTACCAGCTTAGGCAACCAAAATGGTATACACCCCCCATTTTATATGACATTTTTTCGCTTTCATTTAATTGGTTAAATAGCAAATTATTTTGAATATATATAAGCTATTAAATATGACTATATCATTTCAAGATTTTCTTTTCTAGCAAACAGGTCTAGGGGGACTGCCAAGCCTTCCTTGAAAACTAAAATTTTCTTCCCTTTCAATGAAAAAAGACTGTCTCAACATTATCTAACATAGCATTGTAGCTGAATAAGTCATTATGCTTTACAAGCAGATCATCAAGTTAGGGAGACATCAGGAAAATTTGAAAATAGTCATTTTTTATCTCATTGGTGTCTTTGTAGCATTTAGTTGCCACATTGGGTATATCAGATAGGCTGCGGTGGTGCAGCAGTTAGTGTTGTCGCCTCACAACAAGAGGTTCTCCCATACAATTCTTGGCTGGTCCACCTCCTGTGTGGAGTCTGCAGGTACTCCCCACGGAAGAGTGACATTTAAAGACATGCAGGTAGGTGCGTGCGAGAATGGGTGTGCCTTCTTTGAAGGTTGGGCGGCTGGCAACTCGGCACTATAAAATTCTACTGTCGATCATTAGCGGACCGGAGTTCCACTGTGGTGTCCCCTAACTGGGAAAAGCTGAAAGACATTACTACTGGGTACATCAAATATGCGGGAAATGAAGCACTGCTCAACGGATCTCCTCATGCTTTTTCATGTTCACGATTGAGTCATTGTGAATCTTATGACTTAATTTGATTTAATTAAGGTGGATCCTCATAGATGACCAGTGGCCAACAAATATACTATAAAACAAACACAGGTCATCAACAACATTCAGTTGTGCCAGGCATCTATTTAGAGCCAAAGCAGTCTGGGCGAACACCTCTTAACTTTGCATGTTTATTACATGGGTCTATGAATGAAGTTCTGACTATGATTTAGATGACTTGAATTTGACTAGCAACCTAGAGGATGGAGGAGCTGACCGGGGACAGGACAAGAAAGAATATGGTCTTCACTGATTGTTTCTCTCAAGCTGGTGGTGTGGGTATGCTGTGTCTCGTGATATCATATCTCTTTCTGGAGACGCTGCACTGAAGGAAGAGATATCAGCAACTAAACAAGAGGAGAAGAGTGGTAGAACAAATGAGGAGCATGTCACCATGGATGAAGGTTGACTCCCTTGCATTGTCCCAGTGCTTACCCATTTGCCATTGATCTCCAGCACAAAAGAAGGTAATGGTGCTAGATGACAAACAGATAAGCAGCATTTTTAGAGCGCCACAAACAGTACTAGAAAACAGGAGAAAAATTATTTCCATTAACCAGAAATAGAAAAAAATATTAAGGAACTTAAGAACTACAACTCTACCAAATTTAAAGAAATATTATTGAGTTTTTCCTGTCAAAATATTCTGGAGAACAACACAGCTGTTTGGTAATGGCCAGTTTAAAGAATTCTCACTCAGAAACCACTCTGAAGAAGGAGATACAACTGATGTATTTCACATTACATGAACTGTCGTTGAAAATGGATAGATTCACTGATAATTTGGAAAGTCTCAAGGAAAACTGCCAAAAGCAAACAGATGTACTAAAAGAAACACTGCAGCAACAACAAAGTAAATTACTTGATATGGAGACATCACTAAATGACATAGACTGAAGACTCAAAGAAGAGGAAAATCAGACAGAATTCTTACTTCACCAAAATAACTGGTTACTTAATAAAGTGGATGATTTAGAGAATAGGGAGAGGAGAACTAATATAAGAATATTTGGCCTTCCAGAAGGGAGAAGACATCATCACCTTTTTGAATTCCTGGCTTATTGAAGTGCTTGATTTAAAAGAGGGATTATCAAATGGAATAGAAAGAGCTCACAGAGCCATAGGAACATCTATACCCTCTTCACCTAATGCACCACCAAGATCAATTGTGGTAAAGTTCCTGTCCTTCTTAGATAAAGAGCTCATTTTAAAAGCAGCCTGGAGAAAAAGTCCCATAACATATAAACAGAGTCAGATCAGATTTGACAATGATTATTCTGCAAAAGTGTTAGAAACAAGGAAAATAACTTGGCCATTAGTGAAACTTCTCAAACAAAATAAAATAAGAGGACAGATGGTATATCCTGCTAGAATCAGACTTTTCTATTCAAATGACTTGAAAACCTTTAACAACATTGAAGAAGCTTCTACCTTCATCAAGAATAATAATATCATCACAATTCGTGAAGAAATGGACTGGACTGTTTCCAGCAACTTGAAAAGAGCTTCAGAAAAAAAACACTTGGTCTGATGTAAGGAAAAAGAAACAAAGAACTGATTCTAAAACTACACAGTCTTCCAAATCTCTCAAAGAATCAACTAAGATATAGACTTCTGGACTTTATGTATTTTATCTATTATATTGCCTATTATACTCTGAGACATTTATATGTTTTCTTAAACTTATACTTTATGCAACATACTCATCACAAGTCTAATGGTTGTGTCTGATAATGTTAAATGGTTTTATAACTTAGAGCGACTTCCAAAAATATAGTTTCATCTCATTCGTAGGCAGTGAGGAAAACCAGATTCAAATATCATCTTTCATTTTAGTATAATCAGTTATATGTAAAGGAAGAACAGAAACAACATATACACAATTTTTTTTTCTCATCTCCATTTTTATTAATAGTATATTTAGTTCACCTCATCGTTGCATAATAGGAATTGAAAATGTTTAATCATAGTCTCTGTGGCTTACTGACTTCACTACATTTTAAATTCCCATTTTAAAAGTAGCATAGATATCCATATTTTTAAATGTGGAAAAAACAGTTAGAGTCACTATAAACAGAGTTCCGTTTCTGGGTTCTGACAGTGCTGTTATTTGAAACATTCTAGTGCACTAGTTAGAGCTTACCTTGTCTGATATGAAAGATTTAAGGTGGAAATAGTCAGTTAATGAATCCCCTGCTTGTCTGTTGTTAAGGTAGCGCTTGTAGTGTGATATCAGTTGCACAAGCAGTATATTTTAAGCTCATTTAACATGGTCTTTGGATTATTAAAATCTACAAACCCTGACTTCTTTTAAATAAATAAAAATTATAGGTGTGGAATTGATGAAAGAGTAGCTGTTTTTCATGCAGGTAACACAAAAAAGAAGAATTTACAGTAACATTGAATAACATCCAATTGAAAAAGTAATAGAAGCATTACAGACTATATTGTTACACTTGAAGTAAACACAGTCATTTCTTACTTCTGAATTATTCCTACTTAGGCTAGAAGATACACTACGCTATGGTGATCCAGTAAAATGACATGTCTGATAGTTTTGTAAGCATCTGTTACAGTGTTGCAAGTGTAAATAGGAAAATATGTGTGTGAGATGTACACATCAGCTGCTGTTTTGACATACCTCTGTGCAGATAATAAGTAAAATTAAGACAGGTTTTAGACATGTTATACAGAATACTTCATTAACCTGGTAACAGAAATCATCTAATTTCAGAAGCTACAAAGGAACTTATTACCTTGTACTTACAACTCCTGTTTATTTGAATATAATGTGCACATTGCTTTATTAGATAACATAGTAAACCCTGTACTGTGCAGTGTTGTTATTTTCATCTGCTCACACTGTCTAGACATGTTCAATTGAATTAAGTAGTTACCAAATAAATAGTGAATACAGTAGATAGTAAATTACTGATTACTCTCCTCACACTTTAATGCTTTCTAATCTTTGTTAAGTGGGGTTCAACTTTCAGTAAAGTGGCAAAGATGCTGGTAATTAGTCAAAATTCTTACACCAAAATGCAAGTAGTTGTTTAGCTGCACTACTAAACTGATTTATTGCCAGCAAAACTTTAAGCCATGCTTCTGTAACTCATAAAATTGGCATCTCAGACAGTCTTGTGAGTACCTGTTGATGTAGTGTGGGAGTTGCCTTGATGACGGGGAAGTACTGGAAAATCTACAGTAAATATGCACATACATTAGCATAATAAAGTAGTTTAGATGTCATTCATTCTACCAAGAATTGTTTGAATTGCACATTTACAGACATGGGTTCCTAAGAAATGCAGATCCTAAATGATATTCTGTATGAAACACATCTGGTTAAGGCACAGATTTATAACATAAACTACTTTTAATCCTTCAGACATTAGTTGTATAGCTGATTATTATGCAGGTGATATTTTTACTGAATATTGACAACTGTTTAAATAATAAGGTTATCAGTTTCTTAGCAAGATGGTTGGTAAAATGAGTTCACCTTGGAATTTCATCTTTATTTCTTTAAAGTAAAGGGATCATGAGAAGATGTCTTCATGGTCTGCTTGTGCTACTGCTTCAAGTAGTCAAATAAGACAGATTTGTAAACTGTAATTCTTGATGTGAAATTCAAGTAGAACACTAATTGAATAGATATGAGATAGAGAGATTTCTTAAGGCACTGCAGCTTAATAGGTTTTGTATTTTTAGAGTGTCATTACTTTTAACAATTTAATAACAAAGAAGGGAGTCTGCCTACTCTTGTATCTTGCTGCATGACACAGGGCCGGATTCATGAAGGCTTGCACAGAGTCAAAGAGTAGAGTAAGACGCCATCCAGCCAACATGTCTGCCAAGTGATCCAGGAACAGCCAGCAGGGGCATGCAAGAGAGCTCCTAAAACGACTCTTGCACGGACAGTGTTAGTTTATGCAAATTACCTCATTTGCTGCTGAAAGCTATGCAAATGAGGTAAATTTGCGATCCAGGAAACACTAACTTGTCTGAGTAAGAGTAGTGTTATTTGTAGAAATGTACTCGGTTGGCAACTGAGTACCGTTCTGCAAATAGCAAAATGGAGCTATGACAGCTCCAAATAAAGGATGCATCCAGTTGAGGAAGCATGCCAATGGCCAAATATATGGCCATTGGCATTTTTATCTGTTGCAAAATAATAAAAAAAACTTTTTTTTCCCTCAATCTCTGATGTTTAAGCATAGCGCAGTGCCGTGCAAACGTGTGGCACTCTAAAAACCCTAAAAACAAAAAATAAAAGCAACAAATAGGTATTTTATTCACAATATTCATCTGTCATGCAGGTTAATGGCAGGCTGAAGACAACATGGCTACTGAGTAGTGGTTGCTAAGGGAGGAATCTCAGTCTGAGAGATGTAACCAAGCATTAGTAGGCAATCCTATGCAAATGAGTATAAGGATAGTGAATCCCAAATTTCCCTGCCATGTGAACCATGACCCTAGAGTGTAAGAGTAGGATTAGGGGAGTAACAGAGTAGAAGATAGGTGACATCATGAGGGGGCATGTATCAAAAAGACTTTAAGCTTATTGGAGCAGAGTGGCATGTAGTTGCCTTGAGTTACTCAGGACTGAAAGAGGAGTGTCTACAGTTGCCTAAACTGAAACCCAGAAACCGAAGGTGTACGCCATGGCTATTACAAAAGTTTCTAGCAAAGCTGCTTACACTGTGTGCGCATTTGCATGCCTGTAAACCCATCTAAGCCTGTGTGCACGTTTGTGCGCCCATGTAAGCCTGTTTAAGGCTGTTTAAGCCTGTATCCATGAATGTGCACCCGCCTAAGCCTGTGTAAGCCTGTGCAAGGCTGTGTGCACGCATGTGTGCTCATGTGTGCGTGTTTGCACTTTTGTTGCTCGGCATTGACCCCTGTGGAAACAGAAATGGGAAAAGGAAGGAAAGGAAGTAGTAGGAAGTTAACCAAGGAAAACTAGCAAAGCTGCTAGGTGAAATCAACTAGAATCAGCCAATTACACAGGCAATACACTAACTCAGCCCAGCCCAGCACTTACAACTCTGTAAACAACATTCCCCCATGTTTTTCTCAGAAACACTACAACACTGCAGTCTACAAAGAGAAGTGAAAACTTAAAAAGCCTAACTGAGGCAGAAAAATGTTAGGGGCTACCATTGCTATTATAAGGCAATATGTGCAAGATGCTGAGAGTGGTGCCATTGCAAATGCTGCTGAGCAACCCACAATGAGGAGACGGAGAAGAGTGTACAGATCCAGGGTAACCTACCAGGGCCTACATGAGCTGGAGATAGTGGAGTGCTATAGAGTGGACAGAGAGCTCCTGCAGCAAATTGTTGAGGTGTGCAGGCCACACCTCACACACAGAACCAACAGAGGGGAACCCATCCCAGTGGAAACCAGGGTATATGTTGGCTTAAGAATACTAGCAACAGGTACCTTCCAGAGACCAACTGGTGATATGATGAGGATTTCACAGGCATCAGCATTCAGGGTACTGCACCAGTTCCTGAATGCCATGTCAGCACATGTTGGTGATCATGTATATTTTCCCAATTGCCATGAGGTATTGGCCAGCAACATGTGTCTCTTCCATCAAATATCGGAATACCCTGAGGTAGTGGGTGCAATTGACTGCACGCACATACACATCAAAGCACCAGCCAGAGAGTGGGATAGGGCCTACATCAACCACAAGGGCTTCCACTCCATCAACTGCCAGGTCGTGTGTGATGCCCAGGGCATAATACTGAATGTGCATGCTGGCTGCCCTGGAAGCTACCACGATTCCCATATCTGGCATCTGTCGCAGCTGTACCAGACATTTGCCAATGGGGACATCCCTGATGGTCACCTAGTGGGGGATGCTGGATACGCACTTGAGCCGTGGCTGATGGCACCCATCAGAAATGCACACACACCTGGACAAGAACTCCATAATGAGGCACATGCACAAACACAAAATGTAATTGAGCATGTGTTTGGGATGCTCAAGTCATGGTTCTGTTGCCTGGACACATCTGGTGGAGCCTTGCAGTACTCACCAACTACATGTACCCAAATTGGTATGTGGCATGCTACACAATATGATCCTGCGAAAACAGTTGCAGCAGGAACTGCATGGGGCAGGGCCAAACAGCCCCCCACCATTGCCAAGGCCTGCACAGGCACAGCATGACTGTGAGTAGGAACAACCTGAGCCTGCCGCAGTAGGCAGAAGGAGGTGTGCCCAGTATGCCTTGGCCTTGGCAAAGAGGCAGCGCATTGCACATACACTGGCTCAGTAGGAACCCTGAAAATTATACCTCCCTCTGACTCGCACATAAAATAATAAGGATGCCTAACTTGACACTACCTGTTTCCAAACATGTATAGGGAGTGTAGTATGTGTAAACGACATAGGAAGCCCTGCAGCACCACCTGAGGCATGATTGCCATGCTCTAAGCAATATAAAGCAGTGCTAAGCAGCTTTTATGAATATCTGGTATATGTAAACAAAATTGCTCATGCCAACTAGCGCAACGTCGGGCAACGTTGAGCAATGTTGGCCAAGGTTGGCCAAAGCTGACCAAAGTCAGTTAAACATGCTCATATCTGCTTTACTGTTCCTTAAGCAGTCTGGTCTGCCCAGCATGAAAATAAAAAGCAATGACAGGGCTTGAACCCAGGATATTGTGCACTATAGTCACAGTACTGAACCACTGAGCCATGATAGCATTTCAGTGGACAGACACAGCAGGACAATTGTATACTAATGCAAACACAAATAAATGTATTATCATGCCCCTAAAGAGGCAAATGGGCAATCTCCCCCACATGCCTATGCAGACAGAGAACATCAGGCTAGGCGGTGTGATGTGGGTTGTGTAGGCTATGAAGTTGCAGTGTAATATACGTGACATTGGACGGTAACATCTGTAGTACAGTAGTATGCCGCAAGTCACTATGATAGGCAACAGTACAGACTGAAATGGTGTCCTGTACATAGCAGTGCAGGCATAGCAAATGTGTATAAGTATCAGGTGAAACCCACATCCTATGTACACCCACAGTAACAACCAGGTGTGCCACTGGGTAGAAATGTACAAAGAATAGCTGTGACCTCTGTATGTAGAAATGACACAAACGTGAGCCCTGCAGTAAAAATACAACTTGATTTTCCATACACATATAGTATAAATGTCTATACCGGGCATGCTCACACACTCCAACAAATGTAGTGGATTCCATTCAGCATCACACTGAAAAGTCATACTGGGCATGCTCACACACTTAAAGAAACAAAGCAAATGACAGGCAGCAACATACTGAAAGGTCATACTGGGCATGCTCACACACTTAAAGAAACAAAGCAAATGACAGGCAGCAACATACTGAAAGGTCATACTGGGCATGCTCACACACTTAGGCTAAATATGGATGTGATAATAAGGGATCTATGGACAAATGTGGATAGTCATCTCAACTTCCAGAAACACATTCACAAAGTAGGTGGAAAATCATGCTATGTGTACACACAAACTGCCAAGGTCTGTGCATGTGGGTCAAAGGAGGTTCCCACTACTCAGCAGTCATCAGACCTGTCAGAGAGTGCCACAACACACTTGCGATGAATCCCACTAGGCACGTTCAGCAGCTAGAAAGACAAATGAAGTCCCTTAACAAGAGGATTACTGGCCTCAAATAGTTGCCCCATGCAACAAGACTTAATGTAACCAAATCTGTACACTGTTGCTTACTGTCTACTCAGGAGATTTCTCCCCAACAGACAGGTTCATGTTATGGTTACACTCAGATCTGTTCTGAGTTACAGCTCAATGGCAGTAAATGTACAGAGCCAACTGATATTGCCAACATCCTGGCAGATAGGATCACTGTTAACTTAACCCCCTATCACCCATGAAAGAGCACATCTCTATAACGGAAGACTGCAAAGTTGCTGTCATCACGGCCGCACAAGTAATAAACACTCTCCAAAGTCAGTATCACAGCAGCCATGGGACCAGATAACTTCCCAGGCTGCGTAGTATCTACTATCCTGAAGTAAACATTAACATGGCAGGTCTGTGGCTGCTGAAGTTTCCAGAGGTCTGCAAACTAGGAGCCATAATTGTAAACACAAAAGATGTGAACATCCTACAAAAGGGCCTCACTGAGACAGATGGCTGCTGTCAAAGCCATGGGCTCTAGGTCAATGCCAAACGGTGCATTGTCATCCTCTTTGTAAAAAAACCCTGTAGCCAAGAACACCAACAGAGGTGGAAGTATACTTCACACCGAAAGTGTGACAAGAGACCTTGGGTCACAGGTGGACAGTGGATACAACTGTGATAATCACATTCCCACAGTAGTCAGAAACCCTCCTATGTGGCACACCTCATCACAAAATGTGTCTCATGCAGAATAGAAGAGGACAATGTTCCCCTCAACTCATCACTCACTAGAACTATAATAGAGTACAACGCCACTGCTGCTATGTACCTCACAAGACAACTACAACAACTGGAAGGCCAACAGCAATACCTCACAAAGAGCATTAGTGGCCTGAAATACATGCCATACACAGACCATCTCAAAATGCTCCATCCGTACTCCCTTGCATATCGCCTACTCAGAGGTGTTCACTGCCTAACATACAAAGCTATGTCAAACACAGAGCTGTTGGATATGTTCCACGTAAAACACTCACAATCCCTCTGACCTGTGGACCCAAAACCACGAGTGAAATACAAAAGGAAGGGGTGTACCCATTTACCTTATGGATACCCACACCTTCAGGTTAGTGGCACAGCATGAGGCCTAGAAGACCATGCAAGTGCAACTAACATTGGCCAAAGCTGACCATCAGATTGTAGCCTGCTACAGCTCACATACCTTGTCTCAGGAACCTCACTCAGTATTCTGGAGAACAGTGGAAAGTATAATGGTACTATCAAACACCATTATATGAGGAGATTACAACTACTCAAACAGTGAGTGGTGGAATTAGTCATGTACAACGTCCTTCGCCCAATGTTTCCTAGAGTTTAAAAACCCTAACACCCTGAAACAGCTGGTCACCATGCACACTAGAGGTGACAACATACTGGACATGATCATCACCAACATGGGGTACCAGTATTCCACTACAGAGATAAACCCCTCACTGGTAATATCAGATCATGAAGTATTCACACTGGACATCCACATCTGGCACCTCCACCCAGTCAATGAAACCACTGTGAAGACATTTGCAAAGGCAAACTGCACACTTCCAAAGACCAAAGTGGAGCGTTCCAAAGCCCTCTTGCTATAGGATAACGGTATACAATCTGCAGAATCATTTACAAGTGCATCCTATGAGCATCCACAGGGATGCATGGAATGAGACATCTCAAATAAAACCAAGATGCACCCCTCCAAAAATAGGACAACAATCATGTGATTGTTGCCCATAAATAAGCTAGACAACAGAAGGAGGAAGCGAACACATGATAGAGCCAACTTCACAAAAGGAAAGGCATCACTGAGCATTATCAGGGAGAAACAATGATCGCTCATAGAATAATCCAAGGACAGTTTCAAAAGACAAATAGCCAAAGAATGTAAGAATAACAACCACAAAGCCTTCGGTAGCTATACCAGACATGTAGGTGTCAACTTCCAAATATGCTGTCAGCTACTGAAAAAAGGAAAGAAATACACCAAACCAACATTCATTGCCCACATCCACGGGGACAAGTTCAGTGTACACTCCCCCCCATCACCCCCCAAAAGGGCCTGTGTCCATCACAGAAGGATGCAGAGCCCCAGACGTCATGGACATCCAGGTAAAGACAGCCCTCGCCAAAGCTAAGAACACAGCATCAATGTGGCTGGATGGTGCCCCAGGCTGCATCTTACACTAGGCCCATGAGGAAATAGACCATCAACTACATTCATTGTCCAGACACAAGCGTACCACAGGCTATGTACCCAAAGACTGGCATACACAAACAGTCATCCAGCTCCACAAAGGGGGTGCCACAACAAAACATGGACACCATTGCCCAATATGTCTACCCAGCCTGGTCTACAGAGCTATTGAGCAAATTGTCATGGAACCTGAAAACAGAGACATTGGAGACCTCCAGACACTGGACTCTCCACATCTTCACCTTGTTAAAGTCAGATCCTGGCTCCTAAACCTAGTTGTCTTATGTCAAACAGTTACCAAGGACATAGATGGAGATGAAAGTAGTCCACACAGCCCACCCAGACCACACAACGGACTTTCCACACTATTCCCCACTCTGTGACCATGGACAAGCATACCAGCTGGAACATTAACAGCTATGTCACAGGATGGGTGGCCAGGTGGCTCACAGATCAAACACACATGTTCAGAGTTGCTAGTGCCATGTTCATAGGTTCATAGGTTCATACTAGGCTATCTGCCCTAGGGCATTTATAAGCCTAGCCAGAGTGTGTTTGGCTTTCGTCACTCATTTTAAATGAATTTTGCTATACCCTTTTTTGAGGTTAGTATACTGTGCCTCTGTCTAACAGTGACACAGAAGTGATACCCAAGGTAAACCTACGATCTCTCATCCACTCATCAAGATTCCTCTTGAAGAGAGTCAATGAGGGACTCTGCCTAACCGGGACTGAGATTTTATTCCAGAGTGAAGGGAGCCTCTGGGTTATGAATCTGTCCCTCCAGCATGTCCTATTTATTTCAGTGCTGAGGTTCAAGTCTCTCGAGTGAGTAGCTCTATGGGATTTGGATTTTCTGAGGTGCAGCATGTCTATTAATTCTGGGTTGGACATGGCTTTATACGTCAGACACAGATCGCCTCTGAGCAGGCAGTATCCACTGAGTAGAGCTGGAGTTTCTTTAACCGGGCAGCATATGGCATCTGTTTCAGCCCTTTGATCCTCTTGGTGAGGTACTTTTGGGGTATTTCCAGTTGCTGCAGGTATCTGGTAAGGTACATCCCAAAAGGGGCATTGTACTCAATTATGGGCCTGATGAGGGATGAGTAAAGAGGCACGATGACCTCCCCTGATCTAGATGTGAATCCCTTCATGATTAGGTGGGCTATATAAAATGTTTTTCTAACCACTTTGGCCACGTGGTTTTCAAATGAGAGATTGCTATCAACTTGGGTCCCCAGGTCCCTAATTACTTCTTCCGTACTTAATGGATTACCACCTATGTGGTAATTTGTGAGCACTTTGTTTATGCCAAAGGGGATGACTATACACCTTTTGGCATTTAGCTTGAGGCCATGGCTCTGGCACCAGTTGTCTGTTTCTATGATGCCCATTTGTAGGATGCCTGTGTCGGCTCGAGAGTCAATTATGGCACCTTGTTTGCAGTCTTCTGCAAACTTGGTCATGCACAGTCCTTCCGTGTTGGCCTGTACCTCCGAGAAATATATACCGAACAAGAGAGGTCCCAGGACTGAGCCTTGTGGGACACCACTTGTAACTGGTTTGGAGTCTGACATGGCTCCAGCAATTCTAACCATGTGGGTTCTGTCCTTGAGCCAGTTTGCAACCCATCTAGTGACATAGGGGTTTATATTTAAGCTGGTGAGCTTATCTATAATGCCCGAGTGGGGTATTGTATCGAAGGCTTTTGCAATGTCCAGGTAGGCTGTGTGGACCGCCTTCCCCTCGTCAATGGCCTTGGTGACTGTTTCAAAGAAATCGACCAGGTTTAAGAGGCAGGATCTGCTCTTAACAAAGCAGAACTGAGTAGGATCCAGTGTCTGTAGGTCCCCAATATCTTTATTTATGAGGTCCATGATGATCCTTTCCATAGCTTTGCAGACCAAGCTAGTCAGGCTTATGGGGTGATAGTTTCCAGGATCCGTTGAGGCACCACCTTTGTGGAGAGGGAGCACTGTTGCTGTACGCCACTCTTTGGGTACATATCCTGTAGTAAGGCTGAGACTGAACAGTAGTTTTATGTTTGGGTTTAGCTCTTCTTGGAGTTCATGAAGGACGCAGCCTGGGACACCGTCTGGTCCCATTGATGCTGTGTTTTGCTTTGGAGAGGGCTCTTACCTGAGCATCTGAGATGTCAGGGGCAGCACTCTGCTGGGATAGATATTTGCCCTTTGGTGGAGAGGGTGAAGTTTGTGCTGAACCTGTCAGCTAGGATGTTGGCAATGTCTGTGGGTTTGGTGTATTTTTTGTCATTTTGGACTATTTCTGAGCATATCTGGGAATTCCCATCCAGGTTCCTAACATAACTAAAGAAAGCCTTGTGATTATCCTTAGTGTCCTGTGCAATTTTTCTCTCGAAGCTCCGAGTGTTTCGAGAGTTTTGAGTGAATGCATCTTGAGGTTTAGACTTCTGGTGTTGAGTAGCATTACTCTTACCCCGGGATTCATGAATCTTGCACCAGGCGCAGGCATAGCGTAGGCGGTATAACGCCAAATATGGCCGTCGAGCGATTCAGGTACGATCCAGTTCCACGTGCACTACCGGCGTACGCCAGAACTGCGCAGCCCCCGGCATAGGTATGCTAATCACCCCATGTGCAGTGTTGCACCATGCAAATGAAGGCATATAGCGATTCATGAAGTGGTGCAGGCGTAGCATAAGCCCATGGAAATGTAAACCAAAAAACACGGTTTACATTTTCCCAAACAGAACATTGGAGCTATGCAAGAGGGCCAGACCCAGGTATCACAACGTTAACATATGCCAATGGCGAAATACACAGCCAATGGCATAAGAAAAGATGCACAACACGTAAATAACAACATTTAATGTCATGTCCACAGTAACGCACAGCACAACCGCAGGGCATGTGTGTGGAAGCTGTAACATAAAGAAATAATATAAAAATGTCATAAAATCGCAATGTAATAGAAATCAGGTTTACAGCATAATACACAATGGTAGGGATGGAGCACCACAACCAAGGTGCAAGGGTTGCTAAGGGCCTGCGATAGTGTTCGGCGTGGTAACTATGAATTAGTAGTCAATGCCATGCAAATGAGGCAGATAATACTGAATCGCAAATGTCCCGCCGGATGAAGGTTGTACCTTACGGCACAGCGGTATAACACCGAGGAGTGGCTCAGAATAGATACATGACATCAGCAGAGGGGTGTGCCACCGTAGCAGTAAGCACATTGGAGCATTGCAAATCTGGCCTGTCCGTTGCTAAGCAACGCTACAGGACAGGGGTGGGGAGGAATCATTTAGCTGAGAGCACACATGGTGCCCAAAAGCGCATGTGTACGAGGATGAAAACATGCCCAAAACCCAGTATTCGGACGCACGTGCTGCAAACAATAGCAGAAACAGGAAGGTCAGGGGAAGAAAAGAAGGAAATGCGGAAGTAGGGTAATTGGAGTACTAATGAGCAATCAACACCAATCAACCCACGAAGGCCAATCAACGGCAGCTGACAAGTCTGCTTGCAGAAACCTGCAAAACAGGATAGGGGAGGCATTGGAATGCAAAGAAAGGAGGGGAGGTATTGGATTGCAAAGATAGGAGACCTGACACAGCAGAGCAAAGCAAACCGACAGCAGATGCGCAGTAGCACACATAATTCAAGATACGTCCGGCCCAGGAAAGTACAAATGAAAGTAGGCTGCAGGATGCACACCAGAAAATGGTAGGTGCAACGTGCAGAAATGTAAAGGGAAGGTCAAGAGGTAATCCACGGCAGGCAATTGTAATTCAACACCAAAGGACCACAATAGTAGTTCCGGCAGTAAAACACATAAGATAACCTGTAGCTACGATCGTACATACACACCCTATGACGTCATTGGTATTCACAGCACAATAGTATAAAGTGTGAAAGCACCCAACACACACCTGTGTATTCTCAAACACCCCACCATAGGTGTAAACACACGGGGAACTTTTAAAATGTACATGTTGGGAGCTGCCATAGCTGTGATTCATCAGCATGTGTTAGAGACTGACGGTGTTGTGGAGGATGATGCCAACAACCACCGCAGGCCTCGGAGGAGAAGGAGAGTGTTCAGACTAAGGGTAACCTACCAGGGGCTACATGACCTGGAGATAGTAGAGCGTTACAGGGTGGACAGGGACATCTTACAGCAAATAGTGGAGCTGTGCCGGCCACACCTAAGAACCAGAAACAACAGAGGGGAACCCATCCCAGTGGACACGAAGGTATGTGTAAGCCTGCGAATACTGGCCACAGGTACCTTTCAAAGGCCAACTGGAGATATAATGGGTATCTCACAGGCATCAGCATCCAGGGTACTACACCAGTTCCTGGATGCCATGTTACCACATGCCAATGAGCAGATATACTTCCCCAGAACTCAGGAGGAGTTGGCCAGCAATATGCACCACCTCCACCATGTGGCACAATACCCGGAGGTACTGGGTGCGATAGACTGCACGCACATACAAATCAAGTAACCACCCGGTGAGCAGGGTAGGCGCTACATGAACTGCAAGGGATTCCACTCCATCAACTGCCAGGTTGTGTGCAATGCCCAGGGCATTATCATGGATGTGTGTGTGCTGGCAGCCCTGGAAGCTACCATGACTCCCATATCTGGCATGCCTCACAGCTGTATCAGGTATTTGTCAGGGGGGACATCCCACATGGCCATCTCGTGGGGGATGCTGGCTATGCACTGGAGCCGTGGATGATGACTCCCATCAGAAATGCACACACACCCATGCAAGAACGCCATAATGCACACGCACAAACCAGAATCATCATAGAGCGTGTGTTCGGGATGCTGAAATCACGGTTCCAGTGCTTGGATACATCTGGTGGAGCCTTGCAGTACTCTCCAGGCACATGTGCCCACATCATCATAGTATGTGCCATGCTACATAATATGATCCTGCGGAAGCAGCTGCAGCAGGGACAAAATGGTGAAGGCCCTCATAGCCCACCACAATTGCCAAGGCCATTACAGGCACAGAGGGATTCAGACCATGAACACACTGTGCCAGCCCCAGTAGGCAGACAGAGGCGTGCCCAATATGCCTATGCCTTGGCAAAGAGGGAACGTATAGCACATACTCTGACAGTGTAGGCCCCTACGGACTGACACCTCTCCACCTGCAGACACAGTAAAATGGATGGCACACAAACATGACCACCTGTAAATTGTAATTTATAGGTGGCCCAATGTGTGACTCCTACATAGGCAGCCCTCAAACATTGTAAACACAACAGCCAGTGGAACACGGAATGCCAGCACCTGAACAGTACATGAGTCTTACAGCATATGGTGGTGCTGTGTGCCTGTTACGTTCCCCGCCAGAGAAATATATATATATATATATATATATATATATATATATATATATATATATATATATATATATATATATATATATATATATATATAGATATATATATATGCACACATATGCATATATATATAATACAGATAGAAAGGGCAATAGAGGGATATATGGTGATATAGATGGATTCAGTGATATCTGCAAATATAATAGACAGTTCAACGACATTCATAACATCTTGGAGGTACAAATAAATAGGATACCGCCAACCATGGAATGTGTAACATACCGACATGCGTAACCACGAGACTGAAAGACCGATAGAACACAGTACCGGAACAGTACATCCACGAGTAATAGTATGATGATATGAAGGGACAGTTAGTCACTGCTGCCGGTGTCGCGGTCCACGTAGGTACTGTGTTCAACTGTGTCTGTGAGTGCCGTAGTCTGTGTAAGTGTGCGTTGAGGGTGTCGTGTGCATCTCTGTGTGACTGTAATGTGTGTGTGTGTCCACAACATGTGTTTGTTAGTGCCAAGTCAGAGGCAGATCAGTACGGTAGGTGTGGGTATAGCTAGCCATAGGCATACGGTTACTACCTGTCCCACAGTAGGAGGGACAGGCCCACCCTGGGCAGGTGTGTCCTGACATAAAACAGTACAAAGGGCAAATGTCCGAGATGGTAGGACATAAATATGTCCCATATATAATGTAACAGTCGTATTTAATAGTTATGCCTGTATGTAAGAAACTTAAATGTTACATGCAATATGATAAGTAGCCAAAGTCACACAACAATAGGTATGTAGTGAGGATAAAAGTATGTGCTAACCTGTGTACTGACCGTGGCTACGTGTTGACCTGTAAACATCGCTTTGTGTCCCGCAAGTGTCCAACAATGACCATATGAAAAGGTGGCAACCCATGGCAAACAGGCTCTTTTAACAACACAACCACAATGACTGCAAATATCTGGGACAGAAATACAAGGGATAGCTGTCACTTACACATATCCCCTGATATATCGCTGGAATTACGGAGGTATACAAGAAGCAAGCTCACCTGCAGACGATATAGAAACCAATTAACAACGGCCCAACGTACAATCCCGTAACATAAGTCTACTAACTGTTAGCTCTCTAATTAGGGAA
Organism: Protopterus annectens; assembly: GCF_019279795.1. Classification (NCBI taxonomy): domain Eukaryota; kingdom Metazoa; phylum Chordata; order Ceratodontiformes; family Protopteridae; genus Protopterus; species Protopterus annectens. Next base: position 122,594,396 of record NC_056736.1, on the reverse strand, counting down.
GGAGCCCACACACATATATACGGATTATGTAGAAATGCAAGGCCCACAAACCTGTATATGTTACGTACAACCACCGACATCCCCCACACTAGAAACTAAAGCAATACAGACTGTAATAGCAGCACAAACATCCACTCAGTCAATTGCATCTGCAGAACCCTCAACATACCATGTGAGAGACACAATTAAAGGCGTCATGCAATATTGCAGGCGTTGTATAATAGAACAAACAGCCATATTACAGGTTTTGATTGCAATACTCCGTTATCAGACGTTGGGATGACAGGTACACCCACATGTTGAACCAAATACTCTACCTGTCACACACAATCCACGGGGGACATGAATCCAAACTATACTTGTCTCCATGCATAGCAGTTGCAGTTACACATAACAAAACACAATACAGACCATCTCCCCAAAGGTAGGGCAAATAGGCAACGCCCAAGTGGAGAATCCAATTATACCCCACTGTCGCCACGTAATTGGTGAAAGGAGTAGCTGCACAGCTGATATGCAAGTAATTAGTCACTCAGGAACACCAATTGGCGGGATGAATCCACATGTTTCAGGTATCGACGTATATAAGGATGACTTGCCAGACATTCAAACCGTATGCTCATACCGAATAACAGTTGAAATACTGTGAGAGAGATAGAAATGAAACGCCGTAATGACAACAAGGTATGTAGAATGCCCGATATGTAAGGTTATGTATAGCATGATCTGTATTAATTAGTTTTACTGTATGTATAGCCTGGTTTGTATTAATTAAACGTGTCCGCAATGCATGAAGTGGAGAAAGGTATTTATGTAGTGATGTCTTGCTGAGCATACTAATGCTTGTAGAAACTGTGCGTCCAGCAGTGGGACACAAGGTACACAGCACAGACACCACAAGGGATGCTACATGAGAGCGTTAAACAGAACAATGCCATACAACCTGCCGTCAGTGGTAGGGTACGTCCAACAAGGACGTGCCATAGCAGGGGATAGTATATGTTGATATACTGTCACAGCACGCATGTGTATGGGCATATAACGTTAATGACATATGTAAGGTGGTCCCACTGTACAAGTATGCTTTGCATTATGGAATACTATGTGAAATATGTGTAATGTATAGTATTATATGTAGATATGACAGATATTCTACCCAGCATAACAAGCATATCATGCAAACCACAGGTATCGTCTATTGGTATGTACAATAACAGGATACATATGGCCTGTAGGTATGGGACATAGTAATAGCATGATAGCTAATCTAAATGGAAGGGATACCAAGTAACCATGCACAAAGGACATGTAATAGCTTCACAGGTGCATAATGGGGTATTATGCAGTCTGGCAAGTCCATGTGTAAGCACAACTACAGTGTTCACACTAGTGGCACCTCTCTAGGGTAGTGTCCTGTGAACAGCAGAACCAGGTGTCACCTGCACCTCTGCACAGTACAGCCACTGCAGTTATCCCAGGCCTACATGTGTCTCCCAACCACCAAGGGAGGTATCACATGAACAGTGCTACTGAGTGTCTCTGCATGATGTACATAGGACTTATGTTACACAGCATGGTGAGTGTCCGGTTTGGGAATGTAACCCAGAAGCACATCCCACTCATTGTGGCGTTTGTGCACATATCCATGAGCATGTTGCTCACAGTGGCCTCTGCTTATGTCGCGTATGAGGAGTATATCCAGCAATAATGTTGTGGACATGGGCCCTGTCTGATCAGCAGAGGTCACCCCTGAGTATGTATTCTGCAAATGTGTACAGATGTGGTGTCCGTAGTGCAGCCGCATATTTAAACTGTTGGAGCTCAGTAAACGTCATGGCGTGTTAATGTTGTGGCATGTAAAGCCGTAGCTGTTGTGTAAGGTACACCCTAAATGGGGTGGTGTACCCTTGAATGTGTTTAGATGTCTTGAGTTCAGAGGTGCAATGGGTGCCTATGTACCAGCTACACACCAAGTACAGATAGGTGTGGCCATGTAGAAGGATATCCATGCCACAGTGGCAATACAGTAACCACAGGAGTGGGTGTGAAACTTGTGTGTACTGCAAACATGTACAATGTGATATGTATGTAGGGGACTACCATCCATGTGATAGTCAGTGGGTGAATGGTGTAATGCAAAGGTGATGTGCATGCACCGTGTGTCATGCAGCTTGTTGCCATGATAGTCATATTATGTATCTGTCACAGTGACACCCATATGGTTGGAGTCAGTATCAGCTGGTGGAGCAATCATGGTGCTTGGTATGTAGGGGTTTGAAAGCTAGGCGGGGAAGTCCCTGTGCTAGCCTGTTCCACAGGGAAGCATATACTGAACATGAGGGGCCCTATGACTGAGGACCGTGGTATGCCAAATGTACCTGACATGTAGTAGGTACTATGGTATGCTGGCCTCACTGTGTGTCCTGTCCATGAGCCACATAGCATAACATCCTGAGACACAGGGTATGATGTGCAGGTGGATGTGTATGTTGTCAATACCAGAATGGGGAATGGTGCTGAAAGGCAATGAGAGGACAATGTAGGATGTGTGGACTCGCACCATCAGCAACTGCCCTGGTAACTGTATGAAAGGAGTCAACCATGTGTAGGGGCCATGCTCTGGCCTTAACAAGCCCAACCCGGGTGGCAGCAAAGGACGGGAGCCCAACAATGTCTCTGTGAATGACGTCCTTGATGATGTGCCCCATAGCCATGCAGAACAGTCCAGTCAGGTGTGTAGGACTATAGTTCCACTCGTGCAATGCGGTGCCACCTGTGTGTAGTGTGATAAATGCTGCTTTCTGCCATTCAGGGGCTACAATGTCTGAAACAAGGCTATTACTGAATATGGTGGCCTAGTGGGGAGACATGTAATTCAGAGGTTGGTGGACATCACAGCCTGGGACGTTGGAAGGTGACATGGGGCCAGTGTCCCAGGACATATAGAGTGTAGGTCAGTACTGTGTAGGTGTGACCACAGGGACACCACAATGTTCATGTATGGATTGCGGCCCTGTAGTGAGTTTGAGGGTGTAATGTCAGCATTGAATCCATCCTCCAGCATTTTGCCAACAACACCTGGGTCTGCAATGTTCCCGAGTGACTGTTGTGTGTGACAGCAGATGTGGGTGTTGCCATCGAATACTGACATACCACCATAATGCCTGGTGGTACACCCCGGAATGTGTGGCAGTCATGTTTACATAGCTAGTCTTGGAGTATGTGATGAGGGACCCTGTGGCCACACCACAGCTGACCAGTGAGCCACCCCACACATGGGAATGTACACCACTGTGCAACAGCCTACACCTGTTGTTGTACATCATATGTCCATGGAACATGACCACCAGAGTGGCGTCTGTTATCTGGTTTGTACCATCATGGCTCTGTGTGGAATAGCATGATCCATGCATTTGTGTACATGCTAATGAAGTGCACTGGGGTATGTGTCAGCATTTGTATGTGCATTGTCCATCTGCACGGGTGTCATGATGTTAACAACCGCTGTCAGCAGACGTCTGTAGTAGGTGTTGTAGTACGCATGTACTGTGTATGCTGTGATGGGTGTGTTGCCGGGATGTGGCTAACAAGGTCGATTAGCATATGTTCGGAATCCACCAATGAGGGGTTAACCCCAGGTGTGTAACACCAGTCACATGGTGGTAGTGTTAATGCCAAGGGTAATGTAGGTCTTGGAGGTGGTGTGTATGGTTTGATCCAGCAGAGCGGAGGGTATGACTCGCAGATGTGTCGGTACATGAGTGGCTATCCCAGTGAAGTGTGGGGTAGTGTCAGTCACACATCAGTAGCAGCTGCCTGAGGCCCACTGTCCACGATACCAACATAGAAGGTATGTTACCCGTGGGGTATGATGTTGACTCTGTCGCTTGTTACAATGTGTATAGCGGTCCCGGACACAGTTAGTTGCACGTGGAGGACCTCTGATGCATTGTGCTAAGTAACTTGCCAGGATGTGTGCAAAACATAGTGGGATATGGGAACCCCTCAGCTGTGGGTGTGCCGGTCCAGGTATGTGCCTGAAAGGTATGGTCTGTCTATAACCTGTCATTGCAGGTTTGCTCTGCAGAGCCTAGAGGCAGGTCCCAGTCACTGCAGAGATGTTTGAGTGGTGAATTATACGGTGTGCCTTGCCTGCGTGCATCACAGAGGAAGATGCAAGCATTGTGTCACATGACCCCGTGTTGTGCCTGCCAGTTACCACCCTGCCGGTAACAGTTATTGGAAACTGTGCAAGACAGGCAGTATAGAAGCAGCAAGAGCCTTACATGTGAGCTGTACTCCCAGGGCTGACATGTGCAAGTCATCTGTGCCACAGCATTGTGTTTGACAAGGACAGTCATAGCGGACAGATACCACATGCCTGTGGAATGACAATAGGAGCATAGGCAACTATTGAAGTGACACAGTCGGTCATTGTACAGTGGTATCATGTCCGGATGAATGCAAAATGCTCCCCAGGGCTAGGCCCACACCCTCAGGGCTATAAGACTGGTGAGCTATTGCATATCCCTGCACACGTAGTCTGTGAAGTGGCATCACAGGGCAGTCACACTAACATGGAGAATGACAGTCATATCGTACCTGGTGAGGTGTGGCATGGGTGCATAGGTTATGTTGCAGAAGCAGTTACCCGACAGCAAGATGTGTTTACTATCGCCTTGTGTAGCCTGCTGTGTGGAACTGCAGTGTGACTCCCTACAGAGTCAGCTATGACTGGTGTGTTGTGAATGTTATAACTCACTATTGGCTGTATGTGATGGGCACACATGAGTCTGTGGGCTATAAGCTGGTGATGTTGTCTTCCATGATGGGGGCTACCTCTGGTGACTACAGTGAGTATGGAGACGTACTGCACAAGTTGTCCTTGTAGGTGTGGCCAGTGGTGTAGATCATGTGAGACTATGTGATGGGTGGGGTGTGTTGCGAATGTTACACATCCCCAAATGACTGTCAGGTGCAGTCAGGGTTGGTGACAGCATTACCCTCAGCCATAGCTGTCAACCTCCTGTCCCCAAACTGAGGAACATTAGCCCTTATACTGTGTGACAAATGGGCAAAACGTGGAACACTTACAACTGGCTTACTAACAGCATCAACTAGGAAGGGCATATGATGGCTCAAATAGGCTGATCTTATGTATAAAAAAGATATTCCAATGAATTAATATGATTCCCATCTATTTAGCCATGGCTAGCAGGTAAACTATTTACAACAATGAATGTGTGACAGACCCTTCCAATGTGGAACCTTGAGGTATATGGACCTTTTAGAACCCCAAATGAGGTATGTTCCTCGTAATGAGGTACACCTGAGAGCTATGCACGCAGCACAGCTGCAGAAGTGCATCCCCCACAGGCTGTAGTGCCGTATGTTGGGAGGTGAGCATTGAATGTGTACATGAGACAATTGCTCTATTGCCACATGTACGACATATCCCTCATATAGACAGGCAGTAGCACTGGTACCTGACAGTTGGACATGCCTGTAGATACAACCATGTCCCACAGGATATGTGCGTTACATGTGTACAACAGCTGTCATACCTTAAGCAAGCTGGAAAGTGTAGGACAGCCAGTGTACCTGTGGGAAATGGTGTGGAATAGGCGCTATAGTAATCAGTAGCTCATGACATGCTCACAAGTTCTGAACAAGTGCCTAGCATGACCATACAATACAGATAGGGTGTTGGATAATATCAACCCACAAGTGGTGATGACAGTCATTTAGGGTGGCACTGCACTATAACCCTGGTGAGTATGGTGTGCATGTCCATGAACCATTAGCACTGTAGATGTTAACAGTACAGATGTATAAGACAGCACGGATATCTGATCACAAATACCTTTGCATGTCACAGGAGTGTTCCACCAGTGGCCTGTTGACAGACTCACAACTAAAAAAGGTGCAAGAGTGACATGTGCACAGCACACCAGTGCCAGCTACAGTAGAACAGGGTTAATGTGTTGTACCCCACCGTCATTGTAGCCCATACCACACAGACAAATGTTAGGCATCTGTGTATGTAAGGCTGCGAATGGCCATGACCTATCAGTATAGCTGTGTCAGTGTTGTGAACAACATACAGAATGGGCTGTGTGGGTGAGGTGTGTGACATATGTGCACAGTCTGATGGATGATACCAGCAGTGTCTCCGCTAGGTGAACATCCCTGTACCCATAAACTACTACCTAGGCTGTGGTCAACATTATGGACACTGTGTAAGGGATGGTGCTGTGCAGTGCACCCCCCGACATGGTGATGTCTCCAGGCCCCTTAGGTACTCATATGAGGTACCCATGTCATGTCAGGGTGCCATCCATGAGCACGGAGATCACTGGACAGGCATATACAGCACTGTGGTGACCAATATTGGATCACATACCACCTGTAAGGGGTAATGGCTATGCATGGATGTGCGATACCAGCCTTCACAATCCACACCAACACTATGCAGCATGCTGTCTACCTTGCAGAAGGACATTTGCTACACCATGATGATGGACATGCTACGTGTCCATATCCTGATCTATATGATATGATAAGGATCGCCACAGGCTGGACAGATCCCTGTGCCATATATGTGACATACTCCTGCCATACCATGCAACCCTGTCCATCAAAGCTGCACATGTCATTCCAGTCATACATGGTGTGATGGCCGCATGGTAGATGTACTATCAACTGACTGGATCAGTAATGTGGCACTGATGCACCTTGCGGTGGCACAATGGCTGTCTGTTACAGCTTGGAAACCATGCCCGCACATGCTATGGTTGATAACCATCCCTGCGAATGTCTTCTGACTAGCCATTGTCCCATGTCTATCACGAGCAATACAGGCGATCCGTGGCAGGATGTTGAACAGTTGTACAGTGCTGTGTAGATGTATATGGCAAAACACATGCATGTACAGGTGTCCATGCGTATGTGTGCATTGTCACTGCTCAAGTCCATTACGGCTGTGTCTGTGTTGATATGTGACATATACACAGCATTCAGGTCAACAGTAGTACCATGGACACATCGAGGCATGTGCAGATAGGTAAGAACACAAGTGCAGGCAAATAGACATGCCCACAGCAAGACAGCATTTACATGGAGTATGAACACTGTAATAAGGTGACACACATATATGGTGATGATATCCAATGCATAATGGGTGTGACATGTGTGACACAAACATGTCACTCGTGTCAGTGTCATGATGCTTTGCAAAGATAACTGTGCAGATGTAGTAGATGTCATACAAATGTGCAGCAGTATCTCTGTACACCTCTGAAACTGTGACCTGTCACCATCATTATGTCTTACAGATAATGCCCTGTACACGCCTCCCAGCATACACCCACCAGGAGGATGATGTCCTCATCCCACAGCTCCATGACAACTATGACTTGTTGTTCAGCCATGTGCCACAGCATGCCCAGCAGCGGGATGACCTGTGGCAGGATCTACGCAGGAGGGTGAACGATGTGGGTGGCCATAACCGCACCTACCAGCAGGTGCGCAGACACTGCACGGACCTGATATGACATGCAAAACAGAGTGCCACTGCAATCATCAGGGAACAAGGTGGAACAGGTGGTGGGCCACCAACCCAGCCCCCACTCACACACACCGAGGAGCTACTGGCCAGTGTGGGGACACCCAGGGAACAGCATCCAGAAACACTAGCTGCCATCGTGGAGGTGGGTGTCCCCCAACCAATGAGCCTGGAGTTGCCTGTTAAGTCAGTACTGCACATATGGCTATTATATCCCATGTAGTTGCATGTGTCACTGTACATTATGTAAAGTAACAACATATGCAAGGTATGTGGACACACATGCTGCATACTACAGTATGCTACGTTGTGTTTGCACACATGTGCATACTATATGCTATTACACAGGTGAATGTGTTCACATGCACAGTGCAACCTGTGGCTGTCATACAGTCATAGATAATGTTCATACTGGTGTGTCACCCCTATACAGGTACCTCTGGCGTGCCGCACAGACATGGGTCCATTGCAGGTGAGACTGTCATCAGTATCAGGCATGTTACAGTGTAGATCTATTTGCCATGTGGCCAGTTAACACTTGCACACCTGATGTTTGTTTCAGTCACGATATGCAGGTCGCACCACCCTTCATTCACACATGCCACCCATGTGCAATATACACAAATGTAATGATACACTGACATGAAACCACAGTACTTGTCATTGCAACATGTGTGGTCAGCTGTGCATACAACGGTGGAGGTGTTCTCCAATTGAGGCATATGTAGTATGCATTGGAACAACATGTGTGGTACGGACACAGTACCACACAGTGAGCTGTGATATGGGCAGCCCACAGGTGTCACCATTGTGTCATATGCCCCTGCATTGGGTGCACACATTGTGATGTGCCACCTGACATGTCCCAGACATGTAGTGTTCTGTTTGCAATATTGTCACACTATCGCATGACCTATACCCCACATACCAAACATAAAACCCATTGTCTGCATAGCCCTGTGGATTGTGACATATCTGACATCTATGGGTGTATGTCATATGGGACAACACAGACATGTGGAAAAGATGCCCATCACACAAAATTGGCCAACACATGTGCACACATGGCACATGTAGCCACACAGTACTTGGGATGTGTATACACCCTGTTGCACATTGTTCACACATGTTCCAATTATAGCCTTAGTTGACCGATTATACAGTTGCTGTGGTACACTGGACAACCTAAAAGCCTGTTCACAGCTACTGGAGGTGTCACTGAAGTCTACCATATACAATCTGTTGAACATCATGACTGTGTTGCAGTTATGGCTATGCAATGTGTACATATTATGCATTCTACAGCAACATAGATGCCTAGTGTTGCCATGCAATGGCACAGTGTCTGTACTTCACACTGTATAGCAATGTAGACAGCTCACACTACCCTCCCATGCTCATGCACATTTGCTAAACATGCATTCTATCTGTAGGGCATACACACAACACTGCAATGTGAAGCCCATTATGATGCTGTACATGTGTCAGGACACCATTGTGTCAAACATGTATGCCTGTTAATGCACATGTCAGCAGATTACATGTCAAGGTCACGCCAGCCATGTGTACTGTTATCCTGTTCTGGGCCACATGGTGTATCACGGAGATGCATGCATACTACCATGATTGTGTGAACTGCATGGCTACTGATATGACACCTGCTTGCTGTAGTGTGCACCCCAGGGAGGTATGATTACTAACACTATTAATGTCTGAGCTGCATGCCCTCTGCTGTATCGCAGGCATGCTGCATGCCATCTGAAAAATCACATGCATGGTGTGTCTGTGTGTGTCTGTGTTTGTGTGTGTGTGTCTGTGTTTGTGTGTGTGTGTGTCTGTGTTTGTGTGTGTGTGTCTGTGTGTGTGCCTGTGTGTGTGTCTATTGTACTTTACAGTATTTCTTTGCATTCACAGGTGATGTAGGTGCGTTACCCTCCTGCGGTCCATCTGATGTTAGTGTCCCCACAGATACTAGCGGTGATGAACACATGCATGAGGTACAGGCAGTGTTGTCAGGGGCTGAATCTGTGCCAATGGTTACCATCCCAGCTATGTCCCCTTCTTCTCCGCACATAGTTCAGCTGCCAACACATACCGCATCACCAGTGGCCATAGAGGAAGGACAGTCAGCATCTGTTAGTGTGGAACAGGAACGTGTGGTGGCTACAGAAGGTGTGTCTACACACCATGGTGTCGGTGTAATGACTGCAGATGTGCCACACAGGCATGTGGCCGGTGCTGTTCGTAGGAGGACCTCTGCCAGACATGCACCTGCAGGACAGAGCGCAGCAGCTGGTATCACCAGACGCATGTTCCAGACTGTAATGGCGGCACAAGCATGTGCTGACTGGCAGAACAGAGAAGGGCAGAGGCTGCAGAGGGCTGCTATCCATACCCTAAATTACAACATCCAGGCATTGGCAAATACTCAACAGCAGATTGCTAATGCTCTGGATAGGCGATTAGGTGAAATGGTCAGAATCCTTGACTGAGGCATGGCAATCCGCGAGCGGGAGCTGTCTGTGCTGGAACACCTGGTAGGAGTGAGGCATAGGCCACGTGGATGTAGGCCAGCAACACCACCTAGTGTAGGTCAATGTGAGCGTGCCACCTCACATGCCCGCTCCCATAGTGCCGGTAGCAGTAGCAGTGCCTACAGGTAGCAGTGTTTTCAGTCCCCCATGTGTAACTGTGGATTACTCACAGGCACGTCTGGCAATATCAGCATGCTACATGTACCCTTAATCTGACTGTTGGACACATCAACATGACACAGATGTCCGCACATATACTGCACCTGACACATGTGGTCGGTGCCACAGGCTACACTGGACAGAGATGTGACATATATAGCAGGACACATTACAGGTATGGTGATATGGTGCAGGGGTTGTACACAGCGGCCTGGCCAATGATGATGTGAGGTGTCACTTGGCAGCTGGAGGCCACACTGTGCAGCAGTAGAACCCTGTAACAGTATGGAAACATGGCCGCATTCACGGGGTGTAAACCACTATAATGCACACCCCATAGTGTGTAGGTGGGGACCCTTGCCTGTGTGGTCATCACCCTCACAGTACTATGCACCCACACGATGTGTCACAGAGAAGGAACATGCACAGGTAGCCAGTATGGCTGGGACCTATGGCATCAACAGGGTTGTGCAATGTATCACCATTATGGGTTAGTCACTACGTAGGGTTAGTGATAATTTCCCACCGTATATTAGCATACATCCTCACACCAAGCACCAGACATACATACAGACACGCACACACACACTGTGGTGACCACACATGTGTATACGGACAGCCGACGTGTGTGATGCACCTCACCGGCCAATGTCATGCTTCCCACACTGACGTATGTACAGATCTCTACAATGGTGTACAGGGATGTGTAGCAACTGAGACATATTCCCCACGATATGTGGCATCCCTGTTCATACATTCGGACACACATGGCAGTGCTGGGAATGATACACCTGCCATATGATGACACGTTTGATAGACATGCAGCGGTATTGATTGCATTATGTGTACCAACGCTATATCTGGCAAATGTGCTGCTATATGGACAGGGGAGGTTGTAGGTGTTACAGGTGCCATGTGACATATAGTTGTTAACACCTGACCGCTGTGTATGCATTATGTCAGCACTGTCACGTAACAGTGACATAGCGTACTGTTTGCACATGGCATGATAGGATGGTGTGTGACACAACTGTGAGCCACCCCTTGCACACATACATCAAGACAGGTGGTTCGCCACATTATGTACACACATCTCTCCATACGTGCTGTTTGTATGTCACCATATACAGGTGTCAATAATGGGTCTGCATTGCGTCTGCATGTCGTAGGTAGGTGCAACTATGTTACGGACATCGGCCACTTCACATGCATGGTTGCTGCATGCACAGTACAGATGTCACGTGTGTCTCCTGTTGCCATGTTTGTATGCATTGCTATTGTTGGACATGTGTGTTGACATACATAACACATGGACTGCGGTATGATATCACAGGTGTCACAGGCGACCAGTACAAGGGTATGTGTCCCAGTCAACACTGCTACCCCTGTAGTGTGAGCATTCAACAGACATGGGCCCACCTTCCATTCATGTGTGTAGCATTGATTAGGCCAGTGTTATGCACGAGGTACATCAAAGGCTATGTATGTATGTGTTGTGTGTGCAGTCCATGCACACATCCACACAATCACATGTATGGCATACCCAGATGTGTGTTTATTGGTCTACAGCAACAGTCAGGTGTCACAGCTGTGTAAGGGCCATGGTATATCTTGAGCCGACCTGTTCATGTATACTGGTATCATTGCAGTGCATAACACCTGTTGGATCCCTGTTAGTACATGTGTACTCTGCACAGCTGGTGTACACCGCTGTACAACCCAGTGGTCATGTGTCACATGGTGTTGTGGGACCGTAAGACTGTGTAGTGCTGCACCGACGACATGGTGCTGACTTGACAGCTACAGTGTACACTGCAGTGTGCACGTGTGTGACCTGCACCTGTGACATCTGTGATGGCAGCTGTGTGTGTACAGGTCACTGCCTGTGTGACCGCCCTGTGCGTGAGGACAGTTATAACTTACTGTGCCCTTCTGTGTGTACACTCCATCTGCATGCAAGATGGCCCTTTGCAACAGCTAAGTGTGTGAGCATGCCCAGTATGCCGTTGTGTAGATGGACACACAGTACATTCCACACTGTGCCCTTCCATGATTAGAGTCTGTGTGCATGCAAGATGGCCCTTTACAACTGCTAAGTGTGTGAGCATGCCCAGTACGCCGTTGTGTAGATGGACACACAGTACATTCCACACTGCGCCCTTCCGTGATTAGACTCCGTGTGCATGCAAGATGGCCCTTTGCAACTGCTAAGTGTGTGAGCATGCCCGGTACGCCATTGTGTAGATGGACACACAGTACATTCCACACTGCGCCCTTCCATGCAAGTTGGCCCTTTGCAACTGCTAAGTGTGTGAGCATGCCCAGTACGCCGTTGTGTAGATGGACACACAGTACATTCCACACTGCGCCCTTCCGTGATTAGAGTCCGTGTGTATGCAAGATGGCCCTTTGCAACTGCTAAGTGTGTGAGCATGCCTAGTACACCGTTTTGTAGATGGACACACAGTACATTCCAAACAGACATGTGATACTAAGCGTGTGGGCATGGCCATTGACATCCTGTATAGCCATGGTGGTCATCCAGGCAACAGATGTCCAATTTCAATGTCACGATGGATGCCTACATTGAACACACTGGTTGCTCTCTCGAAGGGTGTACTGTCTGTGGCGCATCCCGTATCTATTTAGTGTTGTAGTGCTCCGTAGATATTTAGTTGGCCCAATGACAGAATTGCCGTGTTTGTGTATGTCTACCTTGGGACAGTAATATGCTTTCAGACCGCTCACTCTCTAAACATTCCCTATCGGCATCTTTGCCTTTCCAGATGATGTCACCCACCTAGAAGTATGACTCTGGGAGTGCTGTGTTCAGTAATCTCGGTAGCGCGTTCTGTAAATGCGTAATGCTGTAGTGTGTAAGAGAAGGTAGGTGTATGTTCAACTCCTGGCCCTTCCAAGTGTGTGCGTGTGTTTGTGTGTGTTTCCAGCTGCCTGGAGACACAGTAATGCTTTTAGATGCCTCACAACACATACATTCCCTATTGGCGTCTTTGCCTTTGCGGATGATGTCACCCACCTAGAAGTATGCCTCTGGGAGTGCTGTGTTCAGTAATCTCAGTAGCGTTCTGAAAAATGCGTAATGCTGTAGTGTGTTAGAGTAGGTGTATGTTCAACTCCCAGCCCTTCCAAGTGTGTGTGTGTGTGTGTTTCCAGCTGCCTGGGGACACAGTAATGCTTTTAGATGCCTCAAAACACATACATTCCCTATCGGTGTCTTTGCCTTTGCGGATGATGTCACCCACCTAGAAGTATGCCTCTGGGAGTGCTGTGTTCAGTAATCTCAGTAGCGCATTCTGTAAATGCGTAATGCTGTAGTGTGTTAGAGTAGGTAGGTGTATGTTCAACTCCCTGCCCTTCCAAGTGTGTGTGTGAGTGTGTGTGTGTGTGTGTGTGTGTGTGTGTGTGTGTGTGTGTGTGTGTGTGTGTGTGTGTGTGTCTGTGTGTGTGTTTCCAGCTACCTGTGGACACAGTAATGCTTTTAGATGCCTCATAACACATACATTCCCTATCGGCATCTTTGCCTTTGCGGATGATGTCACCCACCTAGTAGTATGCCTCTGGGAGTGCTGTGTTCAGTAATCTCGGTAGCGCATTCTGTAAATGCGTAATTCTGTAGTGTGTTAGAGTAGTTAGGTGTATGTTCAACTCCCGGCCCTTCCAAGTGTGTGTGTGTGTGTGTGTGTGTGTGTGTGTGTGTGTGTGTGTGTGTGTGTTTCCAGCTGCCTGGGGACACAGTAATGCTTTTAGATGCCTCACAACACATACATTCCCTATCAGCGTCTTTGCCTTTGCGGATGATGTCACCCACCTAGAAGTATGTCTCTGGGAGTGCTGTGTTCAGTAATCTCGGTAGCGCGTTCTGTAAATGCGTACTGCTGTAGTGTGTTAAAGTAGGTAGGTGTATGTTCAACACCCGGCCCTTCCAAGTGTGTGTGTGTCTGTGTGTGTGTTTCCAGCTTCCTGGGTACACAGTAATGCTTTTAGATGCCTCACAACACATACATTCCTTATCGGCGTCTTTGCATTTGCGGATGATGTCACCCACCTAGAAGTATGCCTCTGGGAGTGCTGTGTTCAGTAATCTTGGTAGCGCGTTCTGTAAATGCGTACTGCTGTAGTGTGTTAAAGTAGTAAGGTGTGTGTTCATCTCCCAGCTCTTCCAGGTGTGTGTGTGTGTGTGTGTGTGTGTGTGTGTGTGTGTGTGTGTGTGTATATATATGTATATATATATATATATATATATATATATATATATATATCTTTGTAATATGTATGTGGATATTAGCACTATTGAATGTGCTGCTTTGTCTGTATATGTTCACCTTGGATGTATCTGAATGTGCTATGGCTCTGTGATAGTGCACATACTGTGTGCTGTAGTGATCCTGGGTTATAGTTGTGTAGTGACCAGTTATTTTGTTGCTGGGTATTACCAGGGACATTGAAAACAATGATAGTACAGCACCTTTAAACGGTCATGTGCACATCTCAGCAGCAATCAGCAGTGGTTATTACTTTGGAGGATGACTATGGCTCATATACCTATGTATTACATGGCAATACTATGCAAATCAGGTTAACATTACTGACACCCGTTTATCCACAGGTTGTGATACAGATCCCATGTTTGTATGTGTATACATTGCCAGGTGCAGGACTGGACTATGGTTGAATACATGGAGGGGTGTCCATGGCCAGGAATGGCGATCTGTACAGCCTGGTGGGTACAGTCTGTGACTGTCCCACAACCTCCAGTATATGGCTGACACATGCTGAAACAGTGTACATGCAGAGACACACATAAAACAAACAGCTAGGGATAACACATACACACACACACATATTGCATCAACATTGGGCCATGCAAAACCTGTTGTCCCTCACACACACACACACACAAATTCATACATGTTGATTGGCTGGTTCACTATCAGGCTCTGGAAAAGAAACTACATACCCTGTGCATATGATGACACCTGTGCCACCTCTTGTAATGTGTAACATTGATGCAGGTACAGACTAACATGGTGCTGATGCACAGGGTGGCTTCATAGCACTGTAATAATTTTACAATGTTGTTAACACAAAGTGTGATTTCCTTCTAGGTGTATGTAAGCAGGCATGATACATTCCAGCTATGATCATCAATGTAGCATAGTGTACAGCACTGTTAATTCTGAAGATGTATTATCCATCCATGTGCCATTTGACTGGCATGTGTAGTATTGGCAGCATGTGTTACAGAGTGTGCAATACATGTGTGATGTGTGTAGTACAGATTTACATGTATCTATATGTGAACATGGTGAATGTGCACTGTCTGCATCTACATGTGTAGTGGACACATTGGAATGGTGACATGCCCTGTATTTCACACTGTTAACACATCATACTTTCATTTGGTGGCCAGTATGCATTATACTACACATATTGTTGTACTTGTCTACACATGTGTGATTGCTATGGTTTTACACTGTGCTGTGGATGATACTGTTACTATCTGTCATAGTTTTGCATTATGGTAGTAGACACGACCTCAACAGTCTGAATGACCAATTGTTATATGATATCTTCACAACTGACCCACACATGTAGGACACACAGCAGCATGTGGATCCTACATGTACTATACTATACCAGTTCACACTGGTATTGACTGCCACACATTGCTGGGACCATTACTGTTTGACATGTAGCCATGTTAGTTACAAGCAAAGACAATAGGGATATTCCTGTCCACATCTGGGAATTCATACTGTGGCCTAGAATGCATTCTGCACATGACACAGTTAGTCTACACAAGGGTATCATATAGACAGATACGTGTTATCCAACCCATGCTGTACACCTATAAGGCTAAACAGAGTCAGTTATCCACATTTACTACACATACTTTACCAACAGTAACACATAGGTATTACACCCCAATATGTATAATGGGTAACAATGTGTACATATAGATATGTGCTATGTCATTTGTCATGTGATATTTGCATTTACAATGGTATTGTGAAGTACATCACTGTATCACATATGCAATAAGAGTTCTGCATGCATATCCTCCAAGGTGGTTGTACAACTATGATGAATGTCCATTATTGACATACTTTGCTGTGTTTGAACTGTTCTGCAGTATTACACATACATGAACAGTCACTCACACTATGTATATAAACTGTCATGTGTGTGTGTGTGTGTGTGTGTGTGTGTGTGTGTGTGTGTGTGTGTGTGTGTGTGTGTGTGTGAGAGACACAGATGACCTAGGCCACAGACAATTCTGATACATGTAGTTGACAAGTGCGGTAATGCTCCACCAGATGTGTCCAGGCACCAGAACTGTGACTTGAGCAACACAAACACATGCTAGAGTAAGGTTTATGTATGTGCGTGTGCCTCATTATGGCATTCCTGTTCATGTGTGTGTGCATTTCTGATGTGTGTCATCAGCCACAGTTGAACTGCACATCTGGCATCCCCCACTAGGTGACCATGAGGGTTGTCCCCATTGCCAAATGTTTTGTACAGCTGCGTCAGATGCCACATATCAGAAGCATTGCAGCTTCCGGGGCATCCAGCACACACATTCATTATTACGGGCTGGCCATCACACACAAACCACCACTTCATGGAGGGGAAGCCCTTGTGGATGATGTAGGCCCTACCACACTCACTGGCTGGTGCTTTGATGCATATGTGCGTGCAGTGTATTGCACACAGTACTTCGGGTATTCCACTATTGTGTGGAAATGACACATATTGCTGCCCAATACCTTACGGGAATTGGGGATATATACATCATCACTGACATGTGCTGACATGACATTCATGAACTGGTGCAGTACCCTGGATGCTGCTGTTTGTAAAATCCACATCATATCACCAGTTGATCTCTGGAAGGTACCTGTTGCTGGTAGCCTTAGGGCAACACATACCTTGGTTTCCACTGGGATAGGTTTCCCTCTGTTGGTTCTGTGTGTGAGACATGGCCTGCACAAATCCACAATCTTCTGCAGGAGGTCTCTGTCCACTCTATAGCGCTCTTCTATCTCCAGCTCATGTAGCCCCTGGTAGGTTATCCTGTGCCTGCACACTCCTCTCCGTCTACTCACTGTGTGATGCTGAGCAGCATTCACATTGGCACAACCTTCCACATGTTGCATATGTTGATGTATAATAGCAATGGCAGCCCCTAACATTATGTTGTCTCAGTTAAGCTTTTACAGTTTGCACTTCTCTTAGTATACTACAGTGTTGCAGTGTGTCTGAGAAAAACATGGTGGACTACTGTTTGTAGAGTTGTACATGCTGTGCTGTGCTGGCCTACTGTACTGGCTGTGTAATATACTCAGTCTGATTGTTTTCACCTGTTAGCAGTGGTAGTTCTCCTTGGTTAACTTACTGCTATTTGTTTACCTTCCTTTTCACTGTTTATGTCCACAGTGAGCGGTGCCACGCATAGGAGCACAGTGAAGTGCATATCTGCTTCCATGTGCGCAATACATGCGTACAAACACTTACACTGGCTTACACAACATTACATGGGCTTCAACAATCTTGCAGTAGCTTACTCATTCTTCAAGTCACGCACATGGGCTGACACACATGCACACATGCTTACTGGGGCTTACAGGCTTGCACGGGCACAAACACACTTCACCAGGTTTGCAAGGAACTTCAGTGATATCCATGGCGTACACCATCAGTTTACTGTCTTTACCTAGGATAAATCATAACACGCCTCTTCCACTGATGAGTCACTGACAGCAGACATGTGACACACTGCTCCAATAAGATTACAGTGTTTTATACATACACACTCATGATGTCACCTATCTTCTATGCTGATAGTCCCTTTAACCTACTCTTACACTGTAGAGACTTGGCCCATATGGCATGACAACTTGTGCTTCACTATCCTCAGCCTCAATTGCATAGGATTGCCTACTAATGCTTGGTTACATCTCTGAGTGTGCGCTTCCACACATAGCAACCACTACTCAGTAGCCATGTTGTGTTCAGCTTGCCATTCACCTGCATGACGCAATAACTTTTAACTGACATTACAATTTGTATGTATATTTTACATATTTGTCTTGTTTTGTATGCACAGCTCGTACTCGCACTGCTGCGCTATGCTTAAACACCGGAGATCGGGGGAGGACAGCTAGAGTTTTATAAATTTCCAATGAGAATACATGCCACTGGCCTTATATTTGGCCATTGGCATGCTTCTTCAACTAAACCATCCTTTATTTGCAGATGACATTGCTTCGTTTAGCTACTTGCAGAATGTTACTCGGTTAACATCCGTGTACATTTCTGCACATACCTCTACTCTTGCACGGACAGCTTACTGTTTCATGTATCTCATATTTTACATCATTTGCATAGCTTTCACCTACAAATGGGGTAATTTGCATATCCTAACATTGTCCGTGCAACGTTCGTTTAAGGGGCTGTGTTACACGCCCCTACAGGATATTGCTGAATAGCTCGGCGGGCATCTTGCCTTGCTCTACTCTTACTCTACTCGTACACTGTCCAAAGCTTCGTGAATCCTGGCCTAAGCTTTGATGTGTGCTAATATGTCTATTTGTGGAGTAAGCATGGCTGTAGGTATGTTTTGACCTGCTACATCTGTCATTTCTACAGAGCACCTCCCACTTTCATCATTTGTAGAGGTGACAGCCCTATAGGAAGTATATGTACAGCTGTGACATTTGACAAGTCCACACATACCTGCGGTCAATACTAAACTGACTACTTCAGCACTTTTCATACCTTCAGATTTGTCTTGTAGTGGTATAGTCGATGATACTGTTTCCTATAACATGTATCTGTTTCTGATACAAGATATGATATTTTATTACACCACTACACACAATATATGGAGAAATCACATGCCAGATGCCATTACATTCCTTTTGTAGGACACACCCGCCCAGAGTGTTGTGTTCCTCACAAAAGCCAACAGGTGCTGATCAAAACATATTCCGCTATCATCTACCTTATGTGTTCACCGGTATTTGCGCTTTCCGTCAGTGGCAGAACTCACATGCGTGTGTGGGAGACTGAACACTGTATCGGGGACACTGCATAGCACCCTGAGGGACACATTTATGTTGTTTCTATTAACCTTCCACATTGACTATCACAGGGCATTAGTATTCATCCAGATTTGTCGAGGTACATGCTTTTGACTTATACATGTTTTGTCATTTGTCATCACGTCTTTCTTCACACCTGTCCACCTAATCGCACTAGTTCTGTACATTTATTTAGGTCAGGGTTACCTTCATACCTCTCAACTGTACACATTTTGGGTAAATGTCCCGAACTTAGATGTCTGATTTTGTTCCTTTTTTAATAATATTGTGCCTTTCTGGTAATTTAGTGGGAAGTCATTTGGGACTGTGGGGTTAGACAATAATGACAGACATTTGTTGTTTACAATTAATAACCCTCAAAACATTCATACTATTGACTGATCCATTATTCTATTAACGTTCTGACTTTGTAAGAGGAATATTTGAGATATTCCCTATTTGTACTTATTTTAAAATGCCTTTGTCCAGATATATTATTCTGATTGAGAGGTATGGTTACCATCTTATTCGTACGCATGTACGTCCATGATAATCGCTTACACGACACTAATATAACTCCCTACGTCTTCCCCCAATAGTTTACACGATATCCAGTAGATGGGTTCTTCATTTTAGGAAGTAAGAGGCGTCTGCTATACCCACATAGGTATATTAATCACTCCCATGGGGCGGACCTCATAAATCTGTGCCAACCAATACCTAGGCACCTAGGCCCATTATTGCATACTCATGATTCCCAGACCTGACACACCTCCACAGTAGTCATAACACATATTTAATGTGAGCAATAATAATGTATGACGACACTTCTAAGCACTATCCACTCTCCACATGTCGGTACATATGTCTTACATTCTGTCAACCCATGTGTTATTACACTTGCACAAGCTACTGTTGCATGTACAGCTATATTGTAGTTGCGGATGACACTTCTTTGCAACAATCATTACAGGACAGTGCGTTTATAGATTCACTATTTTTGGAGTCCTGCAAAGGTCACCTATATCCATGTTTAAATAGTAGGACTTACAGATATGGCACACTGATACTTTCCGGGCAGTAGTTTTGAGAGCAGCAGTATTTACCTTAATTGCATGTCTGTTATGTGTATCCATACTAGCTATGGTGTAACCTATTTATGTGCATGTGTTATATCTACGAGGACATTTGTTTATATGTTTGTTAGGTATATATCAATTGATGTTGTATGTGTTTGAGTGTATCTATATATATATATATATATATATATATATATATATGTATGTATATATATATTTATATACATATATATATATATATATATATATATATATATATATATATATATATATATATATATATATATACACACATGTCTGTACATTCTTTATTTCATATATTTATTTAGTTTAAGTCTGTGGATATATATATCTATACACAAATGTATATATCCATATATAGACATTACGTGTAGAAACCAGCATTCATTTGCTATGCTGTGAGCGGAATACACACACACAGGCGCACTTGCATTTCCTTATTGTGGGTCACGCGCAGGTGCACATGCATATCCTTATTGTGGGTTACATATGTTTACTAAGTCTTTGTACTTACATGGGCTTTATTACTTCTGACAGTACCAGTAAAATATCTGTAATCCGGTTAACGGACATATGCGAAACACACATTCACCTTTACATATTTAAATGTCTGTACAGCACAGATGCATTCATTACACTTTAACATTATATGTGCTGTAGTCGTAGTTGACCCGGGACTGCATTCACGTTGGCCGGATGCTGTAACCACTATACGTTTGGTGTTCTGACTCATTTATATGCATACCCATAGTACATAGCTACATTAACATATGCCTCACCGCTTCACTTATGACACAGGCATCCATTCTTCTGCTGGGAAAATGCGGTACTACATATTACACATTCCCTATTCCCTACTGCTCTGGACTCAAGCTGCATATTTCATCACTGCAGGGATATTCAGAACCCCAAGGCTTATAGTCCTGACACATACAAGTCTTTAATTGTCAGGGTGTTCATGTGGTGATCTGGGTTTAGGCTTGTCCGCCTGGTGAACGGAACTGACTTGACCGTGTTCAAATGTCAGACAAAGCACATGGACAGATTTTGTCCATCTTAAACATTTTATCTGTGTTTACAGACACAGGTGTTTGTGCACCTGTCAGCAGCTTATAATGTTGGCAATACATAATATGGGTGGGGGTAGTTACAATACATAATCCACGGTGTTGGTGTTCCCATTCACATTATTTTACCTGTGTTTACAGACACAGGTGTCTGGGCACCTATCAGCAGCTTATAATGTTGGCAATACATAATATGGGTGGGGGTGGTTACAATATATTATCCACGGTGAGTGGTGTTCACATTCACATTTGACTATTTCCTCTATTCATTCATACAAGGATTATTATTATGGACATGAATTAGCTATGAATTAACTACAGGTATGCAGTAGTACAGTAAACATATGTGAAGGTTTTTTACAGTAAGAATGTACGGACCTCTGTAACACTCGGGGACTACCCCACATCCTTCACAACATTTCATGCTAATGTACATACTATTATTCTGTGAACTTTTGAAGTTTGTGAGAGCAGCACTTACATCTATCCCTATTTGTCCACCCATCATTTTAGGCTTTGTCCAGATTTTGTTGCTGTAATAGGTTGAGTGGTGGTGTCAGTATGTGATTCGGTTGAATATATACTGTTGATAATTCAGTGGGGAGTAGGGTTACCACTTCTTCCTCTTTGCGAGGGGAAGTCCCAATTTGGACAGTTGTGTCCTGCGACGACACCTAAGACATTGCAAGTGTCCTGTGATTTTAAGACACAGGTATATTTCTTATTTTCTTTAATAGTTGCTTGATACAGGTATTTTGTATCTGAAACACATAACTATTATTTGGGTTAGCATAAGCTATTCACATGCTATGACATAAGCTTTTATCATGGCAAACAAGTGTAATTCTGTCCTTTGCACTGGCCGGGGGTATGTTTTATCCTGCAAATTCTCACATTTCTACAAGGGATGTCCCACCTTGGACATCTGAACAGGTGGCAACCCTAGTGGGGAGACCTGCATGGTGGACAGCTGTTCCATCCTGCGTAGTATGTTTTGCATGTCTATGTAGACACTGAACAGTACCGTGACTACACATACATGTTTTGTCCAGATGTGTACAGTAGTGGACACCGTGGCATGTAAACAACTCTGGGGTTTCAACAGGTTACTTATCCCACGTGGGATGTACAGACATTTTGCCGAAACATGAACGCGCGGGCATTTGGATTTACGTAACTGTGATGGGATGTTTACAAACGTGGGATACATATTTGCAATCATGACACTGCCTAGGACAATACTTCCTACTACATATGAGGAATACTCGCTATGCGTAGGTGTACGGCTGCGCAAGGCTGGTAGCTGGATTTGGTGGACATTCGGACATGGGTGCGGGTTATGTGCTATACAGGGGTTGTTGCCTATTATATTTGCATGCATGGGTTCTGCTTTTGGATATCCCGGTTCCGCATATAGCATCCTATGTGTATGTGCCGGTTACATTCCTGTTCATGTGTATAGCACATTTTAATATACATATGTTTGTGTGTGTTTGGTATACAATTTGGACTGTCAGGTTTCTTTACATTGTTATATAGCCACAACTGCCCAGCTGTGTACTATGACTACCACTGTGGGACTGCTGGTGACCATGCCCATGGGGCTAGATGTGTGTATTGGCGGCGCGTAGACATGATGCACTTCACTTCCACTGGGTATAACTACTGACAGTGCAGTACATTATGGACACACGATTTTAAATATCATTTGTTCCATGGACGGAAACTCATATTGTGTTGCGTGCATTTATAGGTTCATAGTTCATAGGTTCATACTAGGCTATCTGCCCTAGGGCATTTATAAGCCTAGCCAGAGTATATTTGGCTTTCGCCACCCATTTTAAATTAATTTTGCTATGCCCTTTTTCGAGGTTAGTATACTGTGCCTCTGTCTAACAGTGACACAGAAGTGATACCCGGGGTAAACCTATGATCTCCCATCCACTCATCAAGATTCCTCTTGAAGAGAGTCAATGAGGGACTCTGCCTAACCTGGACTGGGATTTTATTCCATAGTGAAGGGAGCCTCTGGGTTATGAATCTGTCCCTCCAGCATGTCCTATTTATTTCAGTGCTGAGGTTCAAGTCTCGATGTAGCTCGATGGAATTTGATTTTTGAGGTGCAGCATGTCCCTTAATTCCGGGTTGGACATGGCCTTATACGTCAGGCACAGGTCACCTCTGAGCAGGCGGTATGCCACTGAGTAGAGCTGGAGTTTCTTTAACCGGGCAGCATATGGCATCTGTTTGAGCCCTTTGATCCTCTTGGTGAGGTACTTTTGGGGTCTTTCCAGTTGCTGCAGGTGTTTGGTAAGGTACATCCCAAAAGGGGCATTGTACTCGATTATGGGCCTGATGAGGGATGAGTAAAGAGGCCCGATGACCTCCCATAATCTAGATGTGAATCCCTTCATGATTAGGTGGGCTATATAAAATGTTTTTCTAACCACTTTGGCCACGTGGTTGTCAAATGAGAGATTGCTATCAACTTGGGTCCCCAGGTCCCTAATGACTTCTTCTGTACTTAATGGATTACCACCTATGTGGTAATTTGTGGGCACTTTGTTTTTGCCAAAGGGTTTCTGTTTGGTTCTCCATTTTGTGTGGCCGGGAACTGTCTTGCATGCTTTGCATACGTTTCATTATCCACAGACACTGATAGGTGTGATTACTATTGCAGGCAGGCTATAATATTCAGCAGTTTAGGTTGCTCATCGCCAGCCAACATTGACATGCTACCGGGCGCAGCTTAGTAACCCCCATGCACTCGCGCACGTGTCCTATGCATGCGGATATGGTGGCAGCGCACCTTCATTAATATGCATATGGCGCTACTACACAATTTATATGCTGCACGGCGGGCGCAGGCCTTACACCGGCCTTGTGCCGAGCTTCATGAATCCGGGGTTTAGTTTCTTATCCCTTGTGATACCTATGGAGGTGGGTTTGTCTTTTGAGCCTTGCCTAAAAAAGGCACTATGGGGGTGGCAAGAAACTTTGCCAATATCCGAAAGCCCAGGGGTGACAGGTGCAAGCTGTCCCTAGCGAAGCATCGTGGCTTGTCGAGCATGTCATCCCAGGCTGACAGACATTGGTTCTCTTTTGAATGACACCAATACTTAAGCCAATTGTTGAAATTGATCATCTTGTCTTCATATTGTGGCATAATTCTTGGTGAGGGTAAGATGCTACTCAAGGTCAGGGTCATACTGGCCTGGGCTACATGCTCACAGAGCTCCTCTATGTCTCTTTTCATGTAGTCCAGGGAGGTACATCTCAGGTCATTCACACCAGCATGGACAATGACTGAGTCATATTTGTACTTGCCTTGGAGTGACCTGGGTGCTTGTGTTATGTGGCGGATCCTAGCGCCTGATAGGCAGCTCACCATGACCTTCTCCTTGTTCAGCCTGGTGAGCAGGACGTCAGTGTGCCTGATGATAGAATCACCTATTACAAATGTATCAGGTGTGTTGTTTAGCCTTAAGGGCTGTGACTGTTCAGCACACTTACTTTGTGAGCACGTGTTTTGTTTTGGGGTAGCGGTTGCTTGGGTGTCTGCTTTGGAGGCCTCTGCTGCTTAGGCAGATTTTTATTTAGAGCCTCCGAGTATGTTTTTGTGTGTTTATGTGTTTGGTTTGCTGTCGTGGTAGGTCTATGTGAGAATGGAATTGTACTGAGTGTGGTTTCCTTCTCCTTTTGACTGGTTATGTCAGTACTGAGTTGAGAGAGCTTAGCCTCCAGTTTGGCTATATGGTTGCATCTCTCACATGTGTTGGAATTTGCTGGGAAGAGGAGAGGGTTGTCTGTGTACATGAAGCAGTTGTAACATTGCCTCAAGTTTCCCAGATTCACCAGCTGGACCAGAGAGAAGATTGACAACTGACCTTTGGACATGCTAGAATAGTATTGAGAATTCCTTTATAATTGAAAAAAATGGCCAATGGGGAACAAGGTACTCAAGGGGAGTTTGTGAGGGTGTAGTGCTTTTAATTTTTTTAGTGCTGACTTATATAATTGCTTTAGTGAGCAAGTGCCAGGCTTTAGAGTAGGAATAGGGTGTTTATTATGAGAACTAGATCAGTTCTAAGGGAAAAAGTGTAGAGCAGACTTTGTGGAGCCAAGAATGGTTTAAACCCAATTAGGCGGAGCTGCCCAATGCTGAGCTATGCGCAAAATCATCCAACTCTAAGCCAGTCACAAATGGCATCCCACAGGTATTGGTCCTCAGACCCCACCTGTTCATTAAATACTGCTCAGAGGTACAGGCAAGCACAGGAGGTGTATGGCTGAACAGTTCTGTAGATGAATGGTAACTGTGGTCCATAATTGACTGTACGGCTAACACAGACATCCTCCAGAAGTGTCTTACAGAGACAGATACCTGGTGTCAAAACAATGCCCTGAAGCTGAATGCCAAAGAATGCATAGTCATCCCATTTGGGTACAACAAAGTGCACACAAATTACCACATAGGTGGTAATCCAGTATGTACGGAGAAAGTCATTATGGCCCTGGGGACAAAGGTAGATAGTAAACTCCCCTTTGATGATCACATGGCCAAAGTGTTTAGACATTCCTTCAATGTAGCCCACCTAATTTCACCTAATGTAACCCACTTTGTATAGTCTGATGATGTCACCATCCTACAAATAAACCTGTGGAAAGAATGACTCACAGTAATGTGTATAGCATGGTGTATAATTGAGTACTTCTGTAGTAACATAAAGAAGTTAGGTAGGGGTTTGAATCCTGCACTTGACAACTGTGTATGTTTGTGTGTGGTCTCCTTGAGAAGGAGCAACCCTTTAGGAGAGTAGTAAAACACCTTAAAGGTGTAAAACCAATCTTTGTCAAGTCTGATGATGTCACCATCCTGCAAATATACCTGTGGAAAAGGAAACCCCCCAGTAATGTATATAGCGTGTCATGTTAATGCATACTCCTCTAGTATCATGAAGCAGTTAGGTAGGGGTTTGAATCCTACACTTGACAACTGTGTGTGTTTGTGTGCGGTCTTCTTGGGAAAGAGCAACCTTTTTAGGAGAGTAGTAAAACACTTTAAAGGTGTTAAACCAATCTTTGTCAAGTCAGATGATGTCACCATCCTACAAATACACCTGTGGAAAAGAGAACCCCCAGTAATGTGTATAGCATGTTGTGTTAATACGTACTCCTTTAGTATCATGATGTAGTTAGGTAGGGGTTTGAATCCTGCACTTGGTGAGTGTGTGACAGTGTTAGTCAATGTGTTGGGGGGTTTGCTTTTACCACCATATGACATATCAGTAGGCATTGCACACGTGAGGTAGCTGTGAGGCAAATACATATACTCACATGTTACCTCAATTATTGCATGTGTGTGAACTCTGTTTTATCCAAGTACACAGTTGTCATCTTTGCCAAACTGTGCTGCTGCTTCACAGACCTTAGGTCACATCTGTATGCTTGTGACAAGGCCAGCCACAGCAGTGATGCCTGGCCTAGGTCATCTGTGTCACACACACTCATTACGGTTTCTATTGAATTGTGTGAGTGAGGGTTTATGGCCGAGGCATATGTCAGACCTGTTCAAATGCAGCAGAGTCTGTCAGTGATGACAATGCATTATAGGTGTACAACAACCTGTGTGGACATACATGCAGACCCCTTCTTGCTTATGTGATCCACCGAGGGATTTCAAAATACCTTAATGAATGTGATTATCAAAGGAGAGATGAGTTAACACTAGGCTGCATGCACACATTGGTACCAGTTCATCATATTGGTGGCTACTACCTATGTGGTACTGTAGGGATACTATGTTCTGTAAAGGTGGATGATTACGCTTAGTTTCGCCTATAGCTTTACAGCATGGGTTTGACAACAGGTATCTATCTGTATGATACCCTTGTGGAGGATGTGTGTGTCACCTGGAGAATGCAGTATAGGCCACAGTATGCATTAGCACATGGGGACAGACATAGCCCTACTGTGATTGCTTAAAGCTAAGAAAGCCATATGCCAAACAGGAGTGGTCTCAGTAATGGGTGCAGCTGAATACCAGTGGTTACTGGCATAGTATAGTACCTGAAGGATGCAAATGTTGCTGTATGTCCTACATCTGTGTGTCAGTTGTCAAGACATCATCTAACGATTGGTTATGGTCAGGCTGTTGAAGTCATGTATACTACCAGAATGCAAAACAATGACAGATAGTAACAGTATCACCCACAGCACAGTGTCAAACCATGTCATACACACATGTGTAGTCAGGTTCCAAAATGTGTGTAGTACAAGGCTTATTGGCCACCATTAGAAACCATGGAGTGTTACTGTGTAATGCAGAGCATGTCACCCTGCCCATGTGTCCACTATGCACATACGTGCAGACAGTGCACCTCCGCCATTATCACAACAGTACACCGGCAAATATGTGCTACACACATCCCACACATACTGTCCACTCACTAACGCATGCTGCCAATACTGCACACATCAGCCAAGTGACACGTGGTGGACAATATACAATTGGAACTAACACTGGTGTAAATAACACTACAATGACAATCATAGCTTTAATGCATCATGCCTGCTCAGCTACACCTTCAAGCATATCATTACACTCTACTGCTGACTACATGCTAACATTGCTATACTGCTATAAAGACACCCTGTGCATGAGCACCATGGTAGCCTGTTCCTGCATCTATGTTGCAGATTACAGGAGGCGGCACAGGTTTCATCATATGCACAGGGTGTGTTGTTGGTCTGCCAGAGGCCTACAGTGAGCCATCCAATTGACGTGTGTGTGTGTGTGTGGGGGGCAAGAATAATGGTATGGGCCAATGTTGATGTAATGTGTGTGGGTATGTGTTAGCCTTAGGTGTCTGGATTATGTGTGTATGTGTCTGAATGTACACAGTTCCACCATGTGGCTGCCACATATGGGTGCTTGTGGGACAGCCACAGACTGCACCTGCGAGGCTTTACAGATTACCGTCTCTGGCCATGGGGTTCTCATGTACCTGTGCCTATCAGGTACCTTTGCCTGGCAGGGGTGCTACTGACACTATCAGGTACCAAGCCAGACTGGGTACTATCCCCAGAGGTAGATGGATGTACACTGGACCCAGGACCCTGCTGGGACTGTCCAGAGCCACGTGCACATGGTCTTCAAGGATGTCCTATGGACAGCCCACCCCAACATTGCTAGGGCTGGCACTGGCACTACGGGAGCGGCTGTTGCTTGAGGGATGTCTGCGGTGACTGCCAGCTGCTGATGTTGTTGGCATACGTCCACGTCGACGACTCAACCATCCTGCACTGTCCTGACACATGGACATGACATTGTGGAGGACATCTAATGTCTCTCCCCAACGTCTATCAGTGAACTCAGTGTAATTATGGATGACACCAGCTAGGTCACGGATACTGTCTACTATGGCGGTGTTATGTGCCCTTTTTGCCCTCAGTCCCTGTCTGATGTACTGTTCCATACGTGCCTATGCCTCCATGAAAGCCTGAAAAATGTGTGAGGTTGTAAGACCTGTGGCACGTCTACGAGTGGCATGATGGGCAGCAGTGCTCCGACGAGAACCCCTGGACATTTGCCTATGTGGTACCCTTCCAGACATCTGGGTATGGCTGCTGTGTCAGGATGCATGTGCCATGGATACCACACTGTCCTGGCCAATGCCGACTGTACGCTGTCCCTCTGCTAAGGGCATTGCTGACGGATGTATTGGCAGTATGACTGTGTGCATGGATGGGGTGGACACTTGAGTAGTGTCAATTTGCGGCCCAATGATAGACCTTGGCAAACATGCCTGTGCCTCAACACACCTATCATCATTATCACTATCATGCTCAGTGACATCAGTTTCTTTGCTGCATTAAACCAGCACCTGTGAGAGGGAAACAGGAAACACACTTTACGACTTGTACATGATGTCAGCACACATGCACACATGCACACATGAACACATGAACACATGCACACATGAACACATGAACACATGCACACATGAACACATGCACACGTGAACACATGAACACATGCACACATGCAAACATGCACACATGCACACATGAACACATGCACACATGCACACATGCACACATTCACACATGAACACAAATACACTCCTCACTAGAACAGACACACACACACACACACACACACACACACACACACACACACACACACACACACACACACACACACACACACTCCACCAGCAATCCTGAGCATACTCAGTAGTGTGTGACATTGGGGTACAGTATCACAATCCAAACATTTATATCAAACGTGACAGCATGCAGGACATGTGTTGCTTAGCAGCATGCAGTGTGAGTGTAGACAGCCCTTGCTAATAACAGCATACATGGCCTTGATGCATGTATGTTTTGTTCCGTGAATGGCCTTACCCTGGAACGCAATGTGTACATGGACACAACATTGCTGTGCAAGTATTAAAAGCCCTGCAATGTCCTGTGCACCATCAGTCACAGGTATAAATACCATGGCTGGATGTGTATCAGTGTGTCACATGGATATCCATTTCTGATTAGAGCATCTGTGTCTTTAGCAGATTATTGTGGACACAGGTGTAGCACATGCATGCTATGTATACACACATGATGAGTGGTGCATGTATACCTGATGGAATACCATTGCTCAACATAGCCATTGTACAGTGGTTATGGTAAGTGTAGGACATATTGTGGACATGCCAGTGCCAGCCAAGGCATGGCATGCTACCACACAACTGCAACATGAAACATCACACATACACAGTGTGTGTCATGTGACCTATACACCCCATAGCATTACAAGACATATGTGTGTCACTTTCTACAAATGGAGATTGCTATGCATATTGCATATAGGTGCATATGTCTGCACACACACAACATTGAGGTGCATAGCAATTCATGATGTGTATTACTGTGGCCACTGTAACTGGATGGGGTGTAGTACCATGAGCCATCATCATGCAGCATCATGTTGTCACTCAAGGCTACTAATGTGTGCCAGACTGCCACATAGCATGCTGTACCTGAACTGCAGTACCATGGCTACATTCACCATTTCACGGCCAGTTGTTACATGGGTTTGTGAGGTGCCCAGTAGGGGGCATTGCCTAACATGAATGTGTTATGTGTTGAAGAGTGTTGCACAGCCACATGTGAGGCATCTACCCCTCAGGTATACTATGTGTGCTGTGTGGATGAGGTTTTGGATACTGTAGCGTGCCCTTACAGCGGATGTCTGAATATGCCATGTGTAGCATGTTAACGTGTACTGCGTATGACAAAGGTGTGTATGTTGTGTGCATGTGTATCGACTCTGCCTATCTGATGTCCACTACAGTGTTGCCACAATTGTGTGGGATGCTCTGTGTATTGTATGTGTTTTAGGCAGCTACCCATGTTACTAGGATGTGCATAGTCTCACAGCAAACATGCACAGCATGAATTATGCGTAGGTGTGTTATGTGTACATAGCCTGCACCTCACCTATGACATGCACATTTAATTAGCAATATTAAAGGTATAACACACTCTCCAGCATGGCTCTGCTGCCTTGCTGTTACACCAGAGGGACCTACAAGGATATCAGACACTTTGTCAGTGGCAACAACTGTGGCATTGCTACTATGTGTTTGCAATCTTACAGTAGTACAATGGTGGACAGTCACAGGCCTACAGATTATATTCCTAATTATTAGTATTGCA
Source organism: Protopterus annectens (assembly GCF_019279795.1). Lineage (NCBI taxonomy): Eukaryota > Metazoa > Chordata > Ceratodontiformes > Protopteridae > Protopterus > Protopterus annectens. Next base: position 122,563,145 of record NC_056736.1, on the reverse strand, counting down.
CAACAATAGGCACCACATCATCTAACTACACAGTACACATCTCACATAAGCATGCTCTACCAATAGAGGTAACAGTATTCTACAGCTATGCCATGTTACCTGCATGCGTGGGCTCTGGCCTCCATGATGATACATGTTAATTGTTGTGGTTGTTGTTGGCCAGGAGCCACCTGGCTCAGGAGCAGCTCCTCTGGTGAGGGGGGGATGGATGGTTACCCACCCCACCTGTGACAAGCTGTTGTCTGTGGATATCAGATGCACACTGATGGACATGTCTAATTAAATCACTGCAGTTATGGCGTACCTGCTCCTATGTCTGGTTAGGCATGCCTATGTCATTTACCCTATGGACAAGATCTTGCCACAGCGCAGCCCACTCATGCTGGTCCTGGCTGGTTCTGGAGAACAGCAGCGCATAGTGCTGCACCAGGCACACTGTGATGGCTTCTTCCTCAGCCGTGCTATATGCATATTACCCTGGAAGACAATTAAATAATATGTGTGAGCAAGTCATGTGGCACACATAACATTCTAAAGTACAGATATAAATTAACTTCCATATATAGCAACCTATTGGCTGTCAGAAGATACACACTTTCAATCCCACTTATCAGTTCTCAACACACAGATGTTTGACAGTGCCTGGCACACTCTATATATTAAACCATGTTTTGCACAGCAACAAAGTTATAACAGTATGTAAGACTATACAACAGTATATGGCGCACTGTATGTGACACAATGCACCGCCTAGCCACAGGAGGTATATATCATGCTAATGTATCATGAAATATGTAATCCATTGCAATGAATGTAAAGTCCACTGACAGTATTACCAGTATACCACATTAGTCATTGATGGCAGACCCCTGCCTAACATATGTGCACATTCATTAATATAGGTGGCATACTGCTGTACTAGACTATACATGTTGCTAGATACGCAGTTATATCCTGTAACACACATATGACCGAGGCCATGGTACAGGCATACCCACACACACAGCAGACATACATAACAGACACAAAGGTATGGCAACCCAGGTGACCTTTACCTGTGTACCTTACAGTACTTTGTGTCAGTAGTTACCAGACCTTATGCCTGAGGTATGTAATCTGTGAGGACTACAGGGAACACACATAACAGTGGTTCCAATAAATGTGCACGTACACCATACTGTGCTGTTTAGGCATACAGCTTCAGGTAGTACTACAGTCCATACAGGAGTTGGAGTCACTAGCAGTAGCACCCAATAAGCATACATGTATTGCTTTAGCCTACAATGGGACAACCCAGTCGACAACAAGGGACTACGTAAGACCATATGGCATACTGCTTTTTCTGCCTACCAATTGCATACACATCTTTTGATCGGATCACAGCTAGGACACATAATACCATAACAGAAACAGTTTCCCACTAAGCTATCACACATATACCGAACTCTGACACATTCACCAACACATTCACCATCATACTCAGTCAACCTCACATATTGATTATTGCAACAAGTACATGTGGGTGTGTATCACTTCATAGGTAGGTAAGAGGCTATTGGCCCTAGGGCCTATAGAACTCTAGCCATACGCTACCCTGGCCTATGACACACAGGTATTTAAATTTCACGTGGCCCAGTCAAGCAGAGACACTGAGGTGATGGCCTGGGTGTATTCACTATTTCCCATACAATCTCCAGGATTATTTAAGACGACTGCTAATTAGGACCTTTGTTTGCTATGGGTAGTTGGTTTGTTCCAGAGTATGGGATGTCTCTGAGATAGGAATCTATCCTTCCAGCATGTGCTGTTTATTGTGGTCAAAGGGTTTGGGTCCCTAGAGCGTGTAGCTCGTACAGATTGTGATCTGTTTATGTGGAACATGTCCAATAGATCTGGGTTTGACATAGCTTAGTATGTCAGTCAGAGGTCGCCTCTGGGTAGGCGGTATGCGACACAGTCTAGTTGTGGGTTTGTGGGATGGTCTGCATAGGGCATCTGTTTGACACCAGTATTACTCTTTGTGAGGTATGTCTGTGTTCTTTCCGCTTGCTGCAGATGTCTTTCCGCTTGCTGTAGATGTCTTGTGAGGTACATACCACATGGGGCATTGTACTCTATACTGGGTTTTGTGTGTGTGGAGTAGAGGAGAACACTGACCTATTTTCCCTGGATGACACACCTTTTGTGATGATGTGTGCCACGTAGACAGATTACATGACTAGCGCGGCACTGTGACTATCGAAGGGGCGATTACTGTCCACCTGTGTCCCATGGTCTCTTATCACACCTTCGGTGTTAAGTCAACTACCACCTATGTGGTAGTTCATGGGTACTGAGTCTTAGCAAGGAGGGATGCCAATGCAGTGTCAACATTGAGCTTGAGTCCATGGCTTTGTCACCAGGCATCTGTTGCAGTAATTATGACCCTCTCTCTCTCTCTCTCTCTCTATATATATATATATATATATATATATATATATATATATACACACATACATATGAACATCCATTGCTGTACATATAGATATACATATAGGCACATATACAGTCCACCTGTCATGGTGGGAATATCAAGTATGGGAAGGTTGTGATGTATACCGTTATGTCATAACATTGCACAGTGTTGTGCAGAATGCATTGAAGGTGTTCTCAGCCCATGTAGCTTTAGCAGGCTTCACTGGCTGCAACACTGCAAACCTGATGAATCATAGCCACAGCGTTTAACCACCACATGTCATATACCAGCACTGTATGTTGTCTGGTCTGCCACACACTACAACCTACATAGAAATATGCACATAACAACCTTCAACAACAGATATATATATATATATATATATATATATATATATATATATATATATATATATATATATATGTATATATATATATATATATATATATATATATATATATATATATATATCCACCTTTCACAAACAGTTGCAGTATGTCCCTTGCTCAATGCACATGTACAGATGCTAATATATCTGACACGGACAGATCTCTCCATATGTGTGCCATACACACACAAGGACCACATTGTTGTAAGTACATGTACCTCACGGCTGACCTGTTGGGCCTTGATGCAACATGAACAGGTGTCACATGTGAGCACACAGTAATATTAGTGGGTGTATACATAGCTGCTAATGCTGAATTAGCATACTAGCGTGGTACAGCTGTTGCCAATGCTAAGCCACACATTAATATGGCTATCATGCATTTGTTACTCTGTCAAATCCATGTTTGCATAACCGTATGGGCTACTACCCCAGACAGACATTGTACACACTACTGTACAGAACACAGATAACATGGATCAGATGTTTGACATTTAATGCTGAACTACATATGTCACCATCACATCCCACTGCACACAGCAACACACTAATTTCCCCATGCCAGTGGTTATGCAGGGCATCTGTGCATCAATATATACTGCTGCCACATATGGATGATTCAAACTATATAGAGTACTCTTCATAAACATCTACTGCATTCCAGTAAATACATAGCTGTTATATACCTTTCCTTTGTATGTGTTCATATTTGTTGCTGTATATCCTGGTATATTTTTTCCCAATACATGTTTTGCTTTCAATATCTCTTTTACTGTTCAAGATTTTTTTTAAATAGATTTTTATTTCAGAATATATTTATTTTCAATATTTTTTTTCAATATATTTTTTTTCTAAATATTTTCTTTCAATATATATATTTTTTCAATATATTTCTTTTTCAATTTTTTTCTATTTTTCTTTCGAATTTTTTTCAATATAGTTTCTTTTCAATATATTTTTCAATATTATTTATTTTGTCAGTATACTAATTTGTTTTCAATATATATTTTTTTGTTATATTTCTTTACTTTACATCACTTTTTCTTTTCTTTCTCTCTGTCTCTCTGTACCTGCAATGGAATGATTGCATATATGGACAGACTGCTTTTATAGGTATCTGCACATGTGCATGTGATGGCCTCTGTACCAATTGGTGGCCACCATTTGGTAATTGCATGCAGCCTGTTGTGTGGTACTTGCAGTACTCACTGTCATAGCAACCCACTGCTATAAATTGCTAGGTCAGGTAGGTGTAGCCCTTTCAGAATTCCAGAGTGGGGACCATGCTTGTTTGCTGTGGACACCGTTGTGTATGTCAGATGGTTGGTATACTTCTTCTAACTGTTGCTAAGGGTGTAGCCAGTTATTTGTATGTTGTACTCAGACCTGAATGTTGCCTCTTCCAGTATACAGTTGACAGTGTAGAATTGTACTCACCCCTAGAAATGCTAACACAAGATACATGGGAGTATGGAGTTTCTTTACAACATCTACAATTAGCTGCCATACATATGCAGTTATTGAGATGTTTTCATTTGGCACATAAACTGTTTGGGAACATCTATACTGTGGATATTAATGTACTCACTTCTGCAGTGTTTGTGCTTTTTATTTTATTGACATTATCACAGGATGCTCATGAAACTGGGCGATTCCAGTACTGAGAATGCCTACCTACATCCTTGCTGTACCTGAAAACACTGGTATTTTATACATTTGGGTGGGGATTGTCCTGCTATAATACTGTGTGGGGGTTGTGAAGTGCTGCTGTAAAATGATTTACTGCTAGAATGTCTGGTTCTGTTATCACAGTCATGTAATGCAATTCCACAACAACTGCTGGTAAAGTTCCACAGAACAGGTTTTGTGTTAAGGCATTCCTATCTTTCCTTTACATTCACACATTCTGATGCATGATATATATATATATATATATATATATATATATGGGTCTATCTGACTTCACCGACATTTTAAAATATCGAAAACGAATTAACCGACACGAGAATGTCGAAACTCATTTAACCGACGCCAGAAGATCGACAGTTCACAAACACGACATCGCATACACCCGACACAACATACCAACAAACAAAACACATCCCCTATCCAACACTCACACACACAACAAGCACACCAAAATCCTTACAAACAAACACTAACCCATACATACACAACTATCCACAACCCTGACCAAACCCCTTACCCTAAGGTCCGTCACTATCGCACACTCACCTAACCCGCCCTAACCCTAACTCACTTATCCCACCCCTACCCCTACAAAACACCAACATCAAGACACTTACCTTACTCCTAACCCTAACTCACTTATCCCCTACCCCTACAAAACACCAACATCGCACACTTACCTTACTTTGACACCACCTAACCTAACCTCCTAACTCACTTACCCACCCCTACCCTACTAAACACCAGCATCGCACACTTACCTTACTCGCACCCTATCGTCCGTCACTACCGCAGACTTACATATCCTGTCCCCATCGCAGCTTCTCAGCGTCGGTGTCTTCCTCCGTCGGTCTTCTGCCTCGTCGATCTTCTGGCGTCGGTGACCTGACTTTCGACATTCTCGTGTCGGTTAAGTCGTTTTCGATATTTTAAAATGTCGGTGAAGTCAGATAGACCCATATATATATATATATATATATATATATATATATATATATAGTGGTACTTCATGAAGTCTAGTGTGTCCAAGGTCCAGGGTTCGAGACTGAACAATGCCCCTCATATGCAGGGTGACTAAGGCAGTTTTAAGCAGTTGTAAGTGGGTTTGCGTGGGTTTGCATGATGCTTAGCAATACTTAGCTAAGCGCACACATGTACACACTCGCTCAAACACGCTTACTACTGCTTAAATGTGCTTACTCCCACTAACCCCCGTGCTCATTTCTTTGAAAGAAAAGAAAATGGGGAGATAGGAAAGTGGTGAAAAAGGGGCAGAAAGAGGGAAATACAGTAGGAAAAACAGCTCAGGATGTGCAGGGCGGGTGTAGGGAAGGTCCATAGCTGCCCATTTCTTTAACAGCAACAGCTGTGCATATACTAGTAATTTGGAGGGAATTTTGAAACCTTCCACCCCTGAGAGAGGGGTGAGGACAACAAAGTATGTTGTACTGCCAATTGAATTTCAGTTTCTGTGTCCAGCGGACATTTGTGCAAAATGGGCAGCTATGTATGGGGCATAATTTCTTTGTGGGAGCAGATTGCCCCCTTTTTTTTTTTTTCAGATGAGAGTGGAATGTGGGGTAGGGGAAGCAGGTATGTTTTGGGAGGTAGGTTGGGGACATAAACAGACAAGACAAACAAGATGCATACAGGGGGGAATATGACACATGGGGTGGCTGACCACAATTGACGGGGAAGGATGTTTGGAAATCACAAGCCCATGAGCCCACAGATGGTAACATTGGAACTGAGATCCCCACCCATGGGCAGTCACCACTGCACCTTCACAGCCAGGAGGGTGGCTGTGCTGGGGGCTCCATAGGAGGGGCAGGCTCACCCATGAGTCACGCCACTCTTGCCTCGAGCTGGCATAGGAGATCAGCGACTGAACTCTGGATCTCCCTACGCACCACGGCCCGGACCCTTCGGAGGGTGACAGGTGGCTCTCCTCTGTCCATGCTTTCATGGGGGGGATGAGCCCCATCCCCTGCAGCGCTTCCACCCGAAGGTGGCACAGGGCCAGTGGAGGAGGAAGGCCTGGGCTGGGCACCGGACCTGCTGGTGCCAGGTGCCATCGCCAGCTGAGGTAGGACAGGTGGGTCCGCTGGGACCGGCCTTCCCATACATTCTGTGTTTATGTGTATTTAATGACAATATAGCCAACAGCATTCCAAATTAGTTGTAACAGCATGCAGTAATATTCCCATTAACCCAACACAGCAGAGTTCCAACAGTTGAACAGCAAGCATAACACATGCATATATTGAACAACAGTGGAAATTCCAACAGCATGCAGGAATGATTGGTGGCAACAGGCCACCAAGATTGTGGTGTTTGAACAGGGCACATGCATCAAGTTATGCAGATATTTATAAACCAATAGGACATATGTCCCAACAAATGTTTTGAGATTACACATATCCATTGAAGTGTGGAATTGCATTGTTTATGCACATACAGTATGGTGTAAAAAGATACCTCAATTAACAACTTATATGAACTTATAGTTTACACTACATTCCTATTGACTGCAGGTATATATCCCCTACATGTATTATTACACTAGGCAATGTCCATTATGTTGTGGGATGTGTTTTGCTAGTTCCTTATGTACCTGACCTGTATCTAATATACAAACTGTCCAGGATGCAGATGTTACTGTTACGTATCTATATATTTTATTTATATTCATATGTCTACATATCTGGATGTGTTCAGGTGACATTATCAGTTATATTTTAAAAGCCCCCTACATTTCTAGCAGCACACTGACATTTCCGGTGCACACAATTACAAGCTACTCATGTGCCAGATTTACCTATACATGCCAGCCTTGCAACTACAGTTGAGGACTGTATATATGCTTAAGAAATACTGACACTCCCTTCGTCCTCTTTCTATGGGCCTACCCAAGTGTGGGTTGACAGCGCTTAATACAACACTATTATTTCTATACTGCAAGAGTACATCAACATTTCAAAGAAAGTGACACAGACACACTGCAAGTGTTATACCTTTTTTAATTACATTACACACTTTTCTAGTGGCTCTCTCATTTATTTGTTATTCCAGTGCATGCAGAAATCTTATTCAGGATGTAGTATACCTTCATTTATGATTTACAACACTCTTTTTCAGGCTTTCTCACTTATTCTGTATAACAATACATGCAGATAATTAATTCTGGACTTATTATACCTTTATTAATGGGTTACAACACTCTTTTTCAAGCTCTCTCACTTATTTTACATAACAGTTCATGCAGATAGGTTATTCAAGCCTTATTATATCTTTATTATTGGGCTAAGACACTTTTAGTCAGGCTCTCTCACTTATTTGATATCACAGTACAAGCAGATAAATTACTAACCTGCCTGATGGCGCAGCCTTAGCAGCTTATCTGCACAGGCTTGCTGATTCGCAGCACAGACACCTGCAGCTGTGAAGTAAATGAAGTGATATTGAGACATACCTCTCCATACTATCGACTACACTAGCAATTTTTACATACTTCAGTCCATGGCTACCTACTCAGTAGTGGGGCATTCTGCATCCCACAGGCCTCCTGTATCCATTGGTTCAGTTGGTCCTGCTTGTGTCTCTTCAGGTCTGCATGGTGATGTCTAACCTGCTCACCAGTCCGAGGGACACCTGTGGCACTGGTGAGTTAATGTGTGAGATGGTTCCTGGCCTCTGCTTTGTATTCCGTGCCCTGCATCTGGCCCTGTAGGAGTCTAGCATCATGATGATGGACGAGGAGCCAAACTATCACTTTTGACAACTCAGTGCCCCACTGTTGTGTTCGGAAGTGAGAGCCCTTTCTGACACCAGCCATTCCTGCCTGCAGATGGGAGCTACAACCAGTTATGGCGAGTATTCCTGCCTATGGAGCTTAAATATGCCTCATTTCCCGCACTTATTTGTGATTGACCAGATTTGAAAGTTCTCAGCTGAGTGCAAACGTGCTTAGCACTGGGTAAACTTTGATTCATATGTATATGTGTGTTGACAGTCCATGAACATCAAATGCTGTCATGGCTTAGTGGATCAGTACTGTGATTATGGTGCACACTATCCCGGGTTCAAGACCTGTCATTGCTTTTTTATTTTACTACTGGCCTGATCAGTATGGGGTGTGGCTGTGTTTAGCTGACTTTGCTCAACTTTGCCCAACATTGCTCAACATTGCTCTACGTTGCTCTATGTTGCCCGACGTTGCCCGATGTTGTGCTAGTTAGCGCGGTACGCACCTCCGCGCAAACATGTTTGGATTTTGCTAGTTGGCACGATGCACAGCTCAGCGCAAGGCTATTGCTCTAGTTAAACCAGTGCTTAGCTATGGGCAATTATTCTTAATGTGCTAAATACTGGTAAATGTTGCTTAGCAGTGCTTCACATTGCTTAAGATAGGTTACTTATGCATTCATTAGTATGCATGACCGTTTCATTTTCTTATCTATATTTACAATATTGTTCACTACTACATAGGCCATTTTGATGCATTTTAATAAAATTTAAAAGGTAAATGTCAGGAATTCTTTTTATGCATGGATTTTCTGCAGAAAATGGAAAGGGGAGTGGTGGGACTCGAACCAGGAATGCCTCCTCTTTGTGTGAAGGCTCTACCACTACACTATTGCTATTTGGCTTAATTTGCATATAAGTGGTTTATTATCCTCTTTGTTGTCTAAACTGCTAACTGTAGCTAAGCAATGGGCAAACCCGCACGCACACGCGCAAATACGGGCAGCTATATCGTGAATAATAAAAAAAATTGTTTCACATTTTATTTCATTTGTGCAGGGCTTTTGAATGTGGGAGAGTGTAGTGTTGGGGGTATACACATTTGAGCGGACTCGCTCATATATGCTGACATTTGCAGATTTAGGCACTTGCAGGGGCATGGATATTTAGACTGCTCGGCAGTCTGACATGCCCCTGCACTCCTACATGCTCCATGTTAGCCTGGGAGTTGAGACAGTGTGCCCTCATGCATATGCATGACAAGCTGACGTCTAACTCTGATGGCATTCTCAGAGTAGGACTTCATTCGTCCTACATGGAGGATTACTGAATCCCCCCACAGTCTTTGATAAGCACTCTATTATAAAGATTCTAAGGAACTGTGGCTGTGCAGAACAGCTTCAGTAACGCTCTGTCTTGACTAGCATTTTGTTCAATATTCTGTGATGATATTCTCATAATACAAATTGATATTACAACTATGCATTAGTATTAAGACGTTTATAAATTGCTTACCCACATGGCCACTTATCAGGGCAAATTGCTTCTGTTTCATCATCAATAAGTGGTCACTATGGTCTAATGTCTTTCTTCATTTTTGCTTTTAATTTGTCAAAACTACATTCATGGGCGGACATAAAATAAACTGAATCTGGTTATGCTTTCATTTGTCTCAAGTTGAAAGCATGTGAGTGATACGTAGAGATTTATGACATGTATTGTTCACTCAAACATATTTACATTATCATCTCTAGGGAACAACATTCTAAGGGTTCATTCTATGGACTACATAGTTTTTGTAGCATGATTCAAGTGTTCTGAGTAGACTTGTCCGTATTTATCTTCACTTATTGATACATTTCTAAATCTACTTTATGATTATAATATATGTTTAGTATGTAGGAGAGTGTTTCTCTGACATACTCATTAGTATATTGGTCATATCAGAATTTTGGAGACTATTAATATGTATATCTACTACTCTCAGGCTAAAGAGAACTAATGTTAATAGCATTTGCACAATGTAAATGAAATTTTACTTTATGAATGTTTACGTGGTGCTGATAGGATGATTATATTCTGAAAAAATAAGTCTAATCTAATCTAAAATTAAATTGTATTGCAGGTAATACTTATTTCCATACATTATGTTAATTCATTATTAATTTTATATAGGGAAAATAATAACTAATATTAAAATCTGAAATAAGAGAAAGGTGTGCTGGGCTTGAGAAGGGGTTAGTTTTTTTTTTCTTTCTTTTTCTTGGGAAGTTATGGTAGGCAATCTGTTAATTTCTTCTCATCTAATGGATGAAGGTATAATTTCGCCATGTGCATTAGAGGTTTAAAATATTTTTATACTTGTTATACAAGCAATCTTGGCATTTTCTTTTTCTTTTTACAATGGCCTGACTAAACTCTATTTTAAGTTATTGCTTAAGTTTAAAATAATGACTACAATGAGAATTATTAACACAGTAGTTACACATTTTACATTTAGGTATAGTATTACAAAATATGCTACAAAACAAATATGATATAAAAGTTAAATACTGAGAATGGACTTGACTATTTTATCCTTAAACACTAGGAACAAACAATCCAAGGAAAGATCTAATTTATGAAGATATATGAAATTAAATAAGTATAAGTAGCAGTGCCAAGAGACTCACTTCAAAAGCAAATACTGCAGCTGAAATCCTAATAGATATATGATCTTATCTCACTTTCTTCATATAAAGAAAATGACACAGGAGCTTTAATTTTATGGAAAAATGTCACTATGCCTCGTCATTTGCAAATATGAAGATAAACAGAGACTACTAGCCATAGTAATAATAAAATATAACACTAGACTCTGGACATTAGTAAATATATATTGGTTTTACAGGTATTGAAATTTGGGACAATAAGAAAACACCTGGATCTAATAACTAGAGTATATAAAGGAAATTTGGTTTGGGAGGTGACTTCAATTGTATATTGGATAAATCAGAGACCAGAAGCAAAAAATAATAATATGTAAGTTTATATGGAAGTTACTTAAGAAATGGAAGAAAAGCTTAAATCTAATTGATACATTTGAGTTATAAGGAGAACAATTCATTATTATTTTTTCACACCCAAAACCACATATTTGGGACACATACAATAACTTTGATAAAATCTTCATATCTCAAGAGCTAAATTCAAAAATAATAAAATTTTCCACAATCCCTCATCCTTTTCAGACCATAATTGTTTGTTCTCAAAATGCATGCAGCTTATAGAAATTAATTTCTATGTCAAGAATTCCGGCTTACATTACAAGAATTAAAAATAATTTAAACCTTGGTTAGATTCAAAAGTACAATTCTTTTCAGATATAAACTACACTAGTGAAATAAATGTAATTAATCTTGGGTATCTTGAAAGCCTATCTAAATGGAAAATATTCTTTCGTAATTGTAAAAACAAGCTAAAGAGAGTGGGATCAGAATTATGCCAACATCCAAACAAGTAGATCTCACTAATAACTCATCTACTTACACACAAAATAATCATAAAAAGCTGGAAGACTTAAACAAAAGATACTCATGAAATCCTAACTCACAAAACTAATATAGCTGTAGAGGTTAAAACTTGGTTCTATACAGTATCACCCCAAACATATACATAATTTGCCAATAATATTACAAGTATTATATACATGAAGGAAGGGAAAAAAAAACAAGGTTTCGAAACAGCATTGCAATAACTCAAACTGCATGTTGAGCTAGTTATGACTCCCAAATGTAGATGTAATTGCAAGTAATGAGACCTCCTAGTGATTTAATAGCAAAATAATTTGCACAGGTATACATATGCATACTGTTCGGCTGTCAAGTCAAGAGGAGGTCACATTACTTGAAAGTACAGCTGTAGCAGATGTGTATTTTTCCCCCAATGAGGTGATGTTTTCAAAGCATGCCATCTATCTGCTCCTGTTCCAGCCCCTTTGTCAAATGTTAGAACTCAATGTGGCCCACGAATCAAAAAGTTTGCCCACCCCTGTTCTGAGTAGACTTGTCCGTATTTATCTTCACTTATTGATACATTTCTAAATCTACTTCACTCAGTTATAATATATGTTTAGTATGTAGGAGAGTGTTTCTCTGACATACTCATTACTATATTGGTCATATCAGAATATTGAAGACTATTAATATGTATATCTACTACTCTCAGGCTAAAGAGAACTAATGTTAAGCAACATTTACTGTGTTATAAATGAAATTTTACTTTATGAATGTTTACGTAGTGCTGATAGGATGATTATATTCTGAAAAATAAGTCTAATCTAATCTAAAATTAAATTGTATTACCAAATCAATACTTATTTCCATGCATTATGTTAATTCATTATTAATACTTATATAGGGAAAATAATAACTAATATTGTTAAATCTAGAAGATAAGAGAAAAGGTGTACTGGAGCTTGAAAGGGGTTAGTTTTTTTTTTCTTTCTTTTTTCATGAGGGGAAGTTATGGTAGGCAATCTGTTAGATTTCTTCTCATCTAGTAGATTGGAAGTGTATTTCACTTCATGTACCTTAGAGGGTTTATAAAATATTTTTATACTTGTTATACAAGCAATCTTGGCATTTTTCTTTTTTCTTTTTTTATTGGCCTGAACTAAACTCTATTTTAAGTTATTTAACCAAGATTAAAATATTGACTACAATGAGAATTATTAACACAGTAGTTACACATTTTACATTTGGTATGGTATTACAAAATATACTACAAAACAAATATGATATAAAGTTAAATACTGAGAATGGACTTGACTATTTTATCCTTAAACACTAACGGTTTAAACAATCCAAGGAAAAGATCTAATTTATGAAGATATATGAAATTAAATAAAGTATAAGTAGCAATTCTTCAAGAGACTCACTTCAAAACAAATGCTACCTTTAGCTGAAATCCTAATGAATATATGATCTTATCTCACTCTTCATATAAGAAAATGACACAGGGAGCTTTAATTTTATGGAAAAAAATGTCACTATGCCTCAGATCATTTACAAATATGAAGATAAACAAGGACTACTAGCCATAGTAATAGTAAAATATAACACTAGACTCTGGACATTAGTAAATATATATATTGGTTTACAGGTATTGGGGTTGGGACAATAAGAAAACACCTGGATCTAATAACTAGAGTATATAAAGGAAATTTGGTTTTGGGAGGTGACTTTAATTGTATATTGGATAAATCAGAGACCAGAAGCAAAAGAAATGTATGTGTAAGTTTTATATGGAAGTTACTTAAGAAATGGGAAGAAAGCTTAAATCTAATTGATACATTTAGTTATAAGGAGAACAATTCATTATTATTTTCACACGAAGACCACATATTTGGGACACATACAATAATTGATAAAATCTTCATATCTCAAGAGCTAAATTCAAAAATAATAAAATTTTCCACAATCCCTCATCCCTTTTCAGACCATAATTCATTTGTTCTCAAAATGCATACAGATTATAAGAAATTAATTTCTATGTCAAGAATTCCGGCTTACATTACAAAATTAAAACAATTTAAACCTTGGTTAGATTCAAAAGTACAATTCTTTTCAGATATAAACTACACTACTGAAATAAATGTAATTAATCTTTGGGTATCTTGAAATCCTATCTAAATGGAAAATATTCTTTCATGGTATAAAAACAAGCTAAAAGAGTGGGAATCAGAATTATGTAACACCCAAAAACAAATTACAGATCTCACTATTCATTCATCTACTTACACACAAAATAATCATAAAAAAGCACTGGAAGACTTAAACAAAAGATATAACGAAATCCTAACTCACAAAACTAATATAGCTGTAGAAGGGTTAAAACTTAGTTCCTATGCAGTATCACCCAAGCATATGCATAATTTAGCAATAAGATTAAAAAATATTAAATTGAAAATAATATTACAAGTATTATATGTGAAGGAAGGGAAAAAAAAACAAAAGGTTTCAGATATAAATTATATACTAAATGCATTTAAATATTATTTCTCTGACCATTATAATGATACGTCACATATAACTAATGCATCAAACTTAGACCTGAAATTAGTAAAGGTAAAGGCGATACCAGAAAAGATAAAGTTAGACATTCAAAAACAAATATCTCTAAAAGAAATTACTCAAAACATCAAGGAAAGTAAAAGTAATAAAACACTGGTAATTGATGGAATAATTAATTAATTGTATAAGATATTTCTATCTTCAGTAATATCATTGTTTCAAAAAACTTTGAATGAAATTCTAGCACAAAACACAACTCCAATTTCATAGAGATACTCCTTAATTACACCCATTATAAAAGAAAACAAAGACCTTTTACAGTGTAACTCTTATAGGCCAATATCTTTACTTAACAATGCTTATAAAATCTTCATGTCAATATTAGTTAGTAGAATTAAAAAATCATTGACACACAATAAATGAGGATCAAACAGGATTCATTTATAAAACACACACACATGACAATATACAAAGAATTCTAACACTCATAGATTTTCTAAACAGAAACAACCAAAAAGTTCTAGTAGTAGCTTTGGATATAGAAAAAGCCTTTGATTCGTTGAGCTGGGGTTTTCTTTTTAAGGCTTTAGAATTATTTGAATTTCCTACTAATTTTATCATGCTAATAAAAAATATTTATAAAAACAATTTGGCTTCTGCAAAACTTGGGCCATTTACGTTGAAGGCTATTGAAATAACCAAAGGTTCAAAGCAGGGATGTCCGATGTCTCCCATCCTGTATGCCTTAGGAATTGAATTATTTGCCTCATTAGTATGACAATACTCTTAATATATCAGGCATAAATGTATATGGCCAACTCAATTCAAATGTTATGTTATTTGCTGATGTTTTTCTCACGTTATCTGTCTCGGAGAAATCAGTACAAAACCTAGATGAAATAGTGGAAAGGTTTCATCATATTTCCAGCCTTAGATTTAACAAGGGGAAATCTAATTATATACATTTGAATAAAAAGAGAGAATTTACGTTAACTATAAATTGTGTGATAGGAAAACAAGTTCCCATAATAAAATATTTAGGAATAACACTATGTGAGAATTTAGAATCTACATTAGCCACAAATTATAGCAACATAATTAATAAAATAAAATGCAAGTTGGAATAAAATGTTCTTGAGATTTGAAGACAGATTACAAATAATAAAAATGACAATACTTCAAAAATTAATTACATTGCACAAGCTATTCCTATAGTACATAACAAGAAAATCTTGAAAGAAAGAAATAAAATTTTATTAAAATTTCTTTGGTATCCAAAAATAAATATAATAGCCTATACACATCATATTAGATTTTGGGAAATGGGTGGAATTAAACTTCCAGATCTAGAATCATACATAAAATCTTCCATATTAAGAACTGTCATTAATTGGATAGATCCTAATTATTCTTCAACATGGAAAACATTGCACACTATTATTTTTCTAAATGAAAATAAAATAATTAAAAATTATATATTAAGTGAACAAAATAATAGGATGTGGCACATATTCACTGTTAATATTCAATATAATATAACAAAACCAACAAACTTAAATTATATAAATAGTATTTACAATTGATTCAGAAGATTTATATATACTAACACGGATATTAAGATTTGGCTAGACTTGATAATACCCTTTAGCTCTACAAAGAATTTCTTCAATAAAATTCATAATGTTATCTTAACTAGATGGGAGGTTAAAAACGTCACTTGTTGGCAACATTGTATAGAAAATCAAGTAGTATTAGACATTCAACAAATTCAGAATAAACATGACATTTCATCAGCAGATTCATTGATACTACAAAGAATATTATTTTATGTTAAGCATCTTAATAGTAAAATTATTAATTCTCCTTATAAAACTATTCCAAATTTGATAAGTCTAATATCAGAAGTTATTTACTACAATAATAATTGGATGGATCTAATTTCAAAATTATACAAAATATTGATAAAATATAAAACTAACCCTAATGCAAGATATTGGAATTTCATAGCAAAGGGATGTCACACTAATCTATCAATTGAGAGTAAAACAAATATTTTATGTTCTGTTAACTTAACATTTAATTTACAAGTATGGAAAATATTTACATGGAAATATATTCACAGGGCATTTATTACACCTGATAAACTAGCCAAATTCAACTCACATTATAAATCCATTTGTTGGAGATGTTCTTTAAACTGTAAAGCTGATTGGTCTCAAATATTTTTGGTTGTACTAATATAAAAAAATTCTGGGAAGAAATAATTATTTTTCTCCAAGCCATATTCACAGATACCTTTATTTTAACCAAATCTTTAGTCCTTTTAAATATTAATCATACTATTGGAATAAATAAAAAAGATCTATACCTACTTTGGTTCATTCTAGCTGTGGCAAATAAATGTATAACTTGAAAGTGGAAGTCTTTACAAGAACCTACTCTGGAAGAATTCTTGAGATTGATAGAAGAAGCAGCAACATTAGAAATCAAGGTGAAGTAATTGAGAATTTCACCTAAAACATGGACAAACAATCCTTGGGAAAAAAATTTAACTCTTATTGAGACATTAAAAATGAACCCTAAATAATTAATGTGTAACTTTATACTTTATTAATTGAATATTATAAATTTTTGTTACTAATTTAATATATTTTATTAATTTTTTCCCTCCTATGTTCAGGTCAATTGTACATATAAAGGTTTATAATACTTGCTTATTGATGATTGTATTGTTAAACATTACATTTGGAAAATAAACAAAAATATTTGGAAAAAAAAGAAGGTAATGGTGTAACACAGACTGCAGAAATCCTTGCTTACAGCACTAAT